>NW_028181354.1:0-200809 GCF_964211825.1 Aythya ferina
TAGCTGGTAGAATGCTATGTTTTGGCTTAGGATGAGAAGAGTGCTGATAACACCCCGATGTTTTAATTGTTGCAGAGCAGTGCTTATACTAAGCCAAGGACATCTCAGCTTCTTGCTCTGTCCTGCCAATGGGCAGGCTGGGGGTGTAGCAAGAGCTGGGAGGGGACAGACCCAGGACAGGTGACCCAAACTGGCCAAAGGGGTATTCCATACCATCTGACGTCATGATAAACAATATATAGGGGTGGCTAGCCGGGGGAGGGGGGCCGGACTGCTCGGGGTTAGGCTGGGCATCGGTCAGCGGGTGGTGAGCAATTGCATTGTGCATCACTTGTTTGTACACATTATTAGTAGTAGTACTATTATCATCACTGTATATTATTATTATTGTTATTGTTATTATTATTATTGTTGTTGTTGTTATTATTATTATTTTCCTGTCTTATTAAACTGTCTTTATCTCAACTCACGGGCTTCACTTTCCATTTCTCTCCCCCATCCCAGAGAGGGAGGGGGGAGGGGGAGCGAACGTCTGCGTGGTGTTTAGCTGCCGGCCAGGTTAAACCACGACAGTCTTTTTGGCGCCCAACGTGGGGCCCGAAAGGTTGAGATAACGGCAGATCTGACCAGAGGGTGTTAAACTAAAATTGGTATAAGTATTAGACCTGCTTAATAGTCACTTGTCATAATGCTGATTGCTTTAATCTCAAGTCTTCTGCGCCTGTTTTCCAAATTGAGTATTATAGCATATTATTTTCCGTATGTGCTCTCTGTCATGTTGTTTATCCTCTCTGGGCCCTGGTTTCAGATCATTATGGTACTGTGTGCTGTAACAGTGGCTTATGAGACGATGAAATATCTGGTCATGACTCTAACTTGGTATTTGTACTCAGTAACATCGTCGACTCTATACTCTGGAAACTGTATCTTGGAAACTATTAGCAATTATACCTGTTGCCTTTTTTCATTAGGGAGTCAATCTGTGGAGGGGAAAGGGGAAGATATTTTTTCTTACTTGATCACTCTCCCTTTCTCCTTCACCACCCTCTTATCCTCCAAGCTTGTTACAATAGCTCTCCAAGATACTGAATATCCTTGGGATAGTCAGACCAGCATGGTCTTGTTGTTATGCCTCCTGAATGTGCTTCAGGTTTTGCTCAAAGTTAAACAACTACTTAGGAAGCTCATCCGGAGATCTGCCCGGAGGCAGTATAGTTGTGGGTGGCAGGGAGTATGGGAGGATATGGGCAGGCATCTAGAGCAGTTGGCACCCCCAGTGTTTTGGAAATTCACCCCTGAACAACTGCAAAATCCTAAAAATCTGGCAGAATGCTTGAAAAAAAGGTGTCACGACTCTGACAGTTCCAAAGTAACACAAATCATTGTAACGTGCTGGGGCCTGGCTTATGCCTATCGAGCTGCCATTGATACTGCTATCAACTTAGTGACAGACCCTGCGGCCACTCCAAGTCCTGTGACAGATCCAACGGCCACTGCGACCCCTACGGTGGACTCTGCAGCCACCCCAGTTCCAGTTCCTGCAGCCGCTCCAGCTCCTGTGGCTGGGTCAGAGAAATGAGCGGTAGTCGTGCAAGTTGACCCTGCAGAGGGTATTCCAACCCCTGTGGCAGACCCTGTAACGGGGTCAGAGAAACGAGCTGTAGCAGTGCAAGTTGACCCTGTAGAGAAGGTGAAAAAATGGTATAGAGATTCAGATCATTTCGAACGCAGAGAGTCTTCTGCCAAATCTAGGTATAGAGATGACGACGACGCTGGGCCATCAGGGATTCAGAAGGAGGAAGATGAGGATGCCGAAAAATCAACAGTAACTACCCGAAACCTATACGAGCGTGAGCTACGAGATGTGCGAAAAGATTTTGGTCGTTGTATAGGTGAGCAGCTTGTCACCTGGCTGCTCCGGTGCTGGGACACTGGAGCCAATTGTGTGGAATTAGACGGCAGGGAAGCCAAGCGGCTGGGATCCCTTGCTAGAGATGCAGGCATTGACAAAGCAATTGCAGATGGAGCACAATCTCACAGCCTCTGGAGGCGTCTCCTCTCAGCTGTGAGGGAAAGGTATCCCTTCAAGGAAGAACTTGAATGTCTACCAGGCAACTGGACCACTATGGAGAAGGGAATCCAGTACCTGAGGGAATTAGCCATACGGGAAGTGATTTATGAGGATCCAGACCTCAGACAAACATCCACAGATCCAGATGAAGTCAGGTGTACGCGACCCATGTGGCGGAAGTTTGTACGGAGTGCACCATCATCATATGCCAGCTCATTGGCAATAATGGCCTGGAAAGAGGATGAGGAACCCACAGTGGATGAAGTGGCTAAACAACTCTGGCAGTACAAAGAAAGTCTCTCCTCTTCCTTACAGGCCTGCATCTCAGCTGTGGAGAAACTTTCTAAAGAGTTCCACCAACTTAAAGAGAATCTATCTTCCTCCCCACCTGAACCAACCAGTGTCCACCGACCAAAAGAGAACACTTGGGAGAAACTTTCTGAAAAGGTTCACCAACTTGAAGAGAGATTATTTTCCTCCCCACCTGTGCAAAGCAGTTTCTTAGCTATCGGGGTAAGCGTTCATCCGCACAAGGAAGATGATATGGTGGGTACTCACCCTGTGCCACACTGTGGTTTTACTTACGAGACCATGGAGAGGACATGAGAAAATGGGATGGAAAATCTACCGCGACCCTAGAGGCACAGGTACGTGAGTTGCAAAAGAAAACAATTGGGAAAAAGGAATTCTCTGAAAAGTTTGCTGCTCCAACGTCCAGCAGACAGTCCTTCAAACACAGAAATGAAGAAGATTCTGACCAGGATTAGGTGGGCCCTGCCTCCAGCCAGGGGGAGGAAAGGGACAATCAAGTTTATTGGACTGTGTGGATTCGATGGCCTGGCACGTCAGACGCATAGAAGTATAAGGCTTTAGTAGACACCGCTGCACAAGGTACTGTAATGCCATCGAGCTATAAAGGGCCAGAGCCCATCTGTATTTGTGGAGTGACAGGGGGATCTCAGCAGTTGACTGTATTGGAGGCTGAAGTGAGTCTGACTGGGAATGAGTGGGAAAAGCACCGCATTGTGACTGGCCCGGATGCTCCATGTATCCTTGGCATAGACTATCTTAGAAGAGGATATTTCAAGGACCCAAAAAGGTTCCGGTGGGCTTTTGGTATAGCTGCCTTAGAGACAGAGGGCATTAAACAATTCTCTACCTCGCCTGGTCTCTCAGAGGACCCCTCTGTTGTGGGGTTGCTGAGGGTCAAAGAACACCAAGTGCCAATTGCTACCACAACTGTGCACCGGCGGCAATATCGCACTACCCGAGACTCCCTGATTCCCATCCATAAGCTAATTCGTCAATTGGAGAGCCAAGAAGTGATCAGAAAGACTCATTCACCTTTCAATAGTCAAGGTCGACGCCTGGGGTTTTGGAATTGGGAATACAGAGGATCTGAGGCCCACTACACTCCAACTGGAAAGAAGATATTGGCAGCATATGAAGGAGTTCGATCTGCTTCGGAGGTGGTCGGTACTGAAGCGCAGCTCCTCCTAACACCCCGATTGCCAGTACCAGGCTGGATGTTCAAAGGAAGGGTCCCCTCTACACATCATGCAACTGATGCTACATGGAGTGAGTGGGTTGCACTGATTACTCAGCGGGCTCGAATAGGAAACCCCAGTCACCCAGGAATTTTGGAAGTGATTATGGACTGGCCAGAAGGCAAATACTTTGGGATATCATCAGAGGAGGAGGTGGGTCGTGCTGAAGAAGCCCCACTGTACAACCAGTTACCAGAGAATGAGAAGAAATATGCCCCGTTCACTGATGGGTCCTGTCGTATTGTGGGGAAGCATCAGAGATGGAAGGCTGCTGTATGGAGTCCTACACAGTGAGTTGCAGAAGCTGCTGAGGGAGAAGGTGAATCGAGCCAGTTTGCAGAAGCGAAGGCCATTCAGCTGGCTTTAGACATTGCTGAACGAGAAAAACGGCCAGTTCTCTATCTCTACACCGATTCATGGATGGTAGCAAATGCCCTGTGGGGATGGTTACAGCAATGGAAGCAAAACAACTGGCAGCGCAGGGGCAAACCCATCTGGGCTGCTGCATTGTGGCAAGATATTGCTGCTCGGGTAGAGAACCTGGCTGTAAAGGTACGCCATGTAGATGCTCATGTGCCCAAGAATCAGGCTACTGAAGAACATCAAAACAACCAGCAGGTGGATCAGGCTGCTAAGATTGAAGTAGCTCAGGTGGACCTGGATTGGCAGCATAAAGGTGAATTATTTATAGCCCGATGGGCCCATGACACCTCAGGCCATCAAGGTAGAGATGCAACATACAGTTGGGCTCGTGATCGAGGGGTGGACCTGACCATGGACGCTATAGCACAGGTTATTCATGACTGTGAAACATGTGCTGCAATCAAGCAAGCCAAACGGTCAAAGCCTCTTTGGTATGGAGGACGATGGCTGAAAGATAAATATGGAGAGGCCTGGCAGATTGATCACATCACACTCCCTCAAACCTGCAACGGCAAGTGCCACGTACTTACAATGGTGGAAGCAACCACCGGGTGGCTGGAAACATATCCTGTGCCTCACGCCACCGCCTGGAACACTGTCCTGGGCCTTGAAAAGCAAGTCCTGTGGCAACATGGCACCCCAGAAAGAACAGAGTCAGACAATGGGACTCATTTCCGAAACAACCTTACAGATGCTTCAGCCAAAGAGCATGGTATTGAGTGGGTGTATCACACCCCCTATCATGCACCAGCCTCCGGGAAAGTTGAACGATACAATGGACTGTTAAAGACTACATTGAAAGCAATGGGTGCTGGGACATTCAAAAATTGGGATACGCATTTAGCAAAGGCCACCTGGTTAGCCAATACTAGGGGATCTGCCAACCAAGCTAGACCTGCCCAATCAACCTGTTACGTACTGTAGAAGGGGATAAAGTTCCTGTAGTGCACGTAAGAAACAGTCTGGGCTACTCCTGCCTCAGGAAAAGGCAAACCCATTCAGGGAATTGCTTTTGCTCAGGGACCTGGATGCACTTGGTGGGTAATGCAAAAGAACGGAGAGATCCGGTGTGTACCTCAAGGGGATTTAATACTGGGTGAGAATAGCCCATGAATTGAATTGTATCATGTTAATTACTATATAATACTGTATGTCATCACTACCATGATTACTATATACCCTAGACGAAAATAGCGATTAATTAGAATGTATGCAAAAGAGTGTAACCTGAGCATGACATAAATGGTATGGAATAAGGGGTGGATAGATGTCCTGGTTTCAGTTAAGACAAAGTTAATTTTCTTCCTAGTAGCTGGTAGAATGCTATGTTTTGGCTTAGGATGAGAAGAGTGCTGATAACACCCCGATGTTTTAATTGTTGCAGAGCAGTGCTTATACTAAGCCAAGGACATCTCAGCTTCTTGCTCTGTCCTGCCAATGGGCAGGCTGGGGGTGTAGCAAGAGCTGGGAGGGGACAGACCCAGGACAGGTGACCCAAACTGGCCAAAGGGGTATTCCATACCATCTGATGTCATGCTAAACAATATATAGGGGTGGCTAGTTGGGGGAGGGGGGCCAGACTGCTCAGGGTTAGGCTGGGCATCGGTCAGCGGGTGGTGAGCAATTGCATTGTGCATCACTTGTTTGTACACATTATTAGTAGTAGTACTATTATCATCATTATTGTTATTATTATTACATGTATTGTTATTATTATTTTCCTGTCTTAATAAACTGTCTTTATCTCAACTCACGGGCTTCGCTTTCCCGTTTCTCTCCCATCCCAGACAGGGAGGGGGGAGGGTGAGCAAACAGCTGTGTGGTGTTTAGCTGCCGGCCAGGTTAAACCACTACAAGTCCACAAATGCCAACAGGACATGAATGCACAGCAGCCCCAGCAGGGCTAATTGCAGACTTATCCTTCACAGATGAAAAAGGTGACCCTGCTCAGTCTCTTGATAATACTGCGCCTATCTTCTGAAGAGGATTCACAAAGAATGGCTTGATATATCTAGAGATTAAAATATAGCCCAAAAAGGTTAAAAATATTATATTTGTAGATTCATTTATAACCCCAAAACAGAAGCATATGCCACTACATCCCAAAACCAAGTTAGCCAGCAACTGATACTAAATATCCCCCTATTAAGAGAATTCCAAGCACTTAAAATCCAGAAGGTTACAAGGCTCTACAGCCAGCAAAAGAGCAGGAAAAAGCTCCAAAAACAAAAGAAACTGTCTCCAACCCTGAAAAAGGCTACATCTTACATGCCTACTGCTGTTGTTTTCAGATACACCCTGGCACAGGGAACTTGGATGAAACATTTCCCCTAAACCCTGCTCCATCACTTTACCACCAATGTTGCAACTTTGATAATATTTGAAATACAGGTGAAGGCATAAGGTCACGATTGCAGTAAGCCCCGTAATTCTGCAAAAATCATAAGGGACCTAGAACCACAGAGAAAACACGCAAAATAACATCATTTGTTAACGACGACGTAAGAAGTTGTTAACAAAACAACAACTATCCATAAGCACGCTGTAAAAATTACTCACTTGAAGAAGAGCTGCATGCAGGAAAGGCACCTACTACTGCAAAGATTGCTTTACTCTCAAAGATCCTACGAGTTGTTACCTCAAAAAGACGTGCTTCTCTCTCTCAACTTGGAAACGCATCAGCCCATACACTCTGACCCACCTAAAGAACCCTGCACGCTGGCAGGATGCAGCGGTGCTGCGGGATGGGGACATTTTCTGCCTCTGCAAGTGAATTCTGAAGCCTGCTGCACGCACTCAGGGATTTCCCCACAACACTGCGCTCATGGCATTAATGCATGCCATTACCAATGCTGCATGCATTAGTAGAGATGCACTTCACTTGGGCCATTGCCTTCTCTCCCAGCCTTGCCATTGTCCCCCCGGCACAGCTCTAACAAGCTTTGTTTCAGCCCCGTCCCCCATCTTACCTAGTTTAAAGCCCTCTCAATGAGCCCCACCAGCTCCTGGCCTAGGATCTGTTTCCCCCTTAGAGATAGGGAGATACGATTATGTAAGGGGCAATATCTGGGTAAATATGACAACCCTCACCCCTCCCCATCTACCCCCAAATGTACAGCTCCTCCAGGACGTACATGCAGGAGGAGCAGGCAAAAAAAGGCTAATTCAATTAAGGCTAATTTAATGGGCACCGTGTTTCTTCTTCAGCCTTGATTTTGTGGCTAGAACTGAGTCTTATATACAAAAGCAAGGCGCGATACAAAAGCAAGGCCGATACAAAACTAAGGCCGATACAACAATTTATCAAGTTCAGCAATCCCTTCAGCTTGCTATGTTACATCTTTTCTGTTTTATCCTCGCTGTTTCAAAGAGAAGAGAGAAGCCACAAAAGGCACTATGTCCCTTAAGGTGGAGTCAATCTTCAACATTGACCCTTGCGGAAGGGGACAGGCAGGGCTCCACAGTGTGCTGAAGGGTGTTCCCCGGGGTATGGGACACGCTGGATGGCAAGAGACACGAGAGCAAACGGGGGCCTCAGCAGACCCTGAGAGGAGCCCGGTGCCCACAGGCAAGCTGACTTGAGGAAAAAGGACTCCACAATCAGTAAGACTGAAAAGCAGGTATGTTTATTCAGCGCTGGGCAGAACGGGGGGTAGTCCTACCAAAGATGTGCGCACCCGACGTGGCAACTTGCCTTGCTTATCTACAGCGAAGAGTTACATAGGCCTGAAGCTTCACATACTCATCACCTGTCCCCGTTTCGTCTTAAAATGAGTCCCAAGCAGTCATTGCTGGAAACTCTTCCCATCTGCGCTTGCGCAGTGTGTCTTGGTGGTGGTCGTCGGGGGTTGTGGGGATGAAGGTTGGTGACTCTTCCTCGTCTCCGCTCCTTGACCTCTTGTCTCTGCGCAGACTCAGTTGCTCCTTGGCTCTTGTCCATCCGCAGGACCAGTTTCTGCCAGTTTCTTAAGACAGGCTCCCAGTCTTCATAGGAGACTGACCTTGGGAAGGGGCCCACGGCTTCTTGCTTTAGGTAATTTGCACAATGCACCACGGTTAGCAAAGACACTGAGTAGCATCCTAGCTTAATGCCGTCAGCGCTCTATCTCGACTCGATGAGATTCCCCCACCTCCCTCTCTCCAAGCTGCCCCTGTGCCCCTGCAGGGGACACCCGGCCCTCCCCGAGTCGGCAGCGGGTCACAGAAGGGCCCTTTGTGACGTCATCGGGGCACTCCCCACTGCTGCCTATAAAAGCCAGAGCAGCCAGCCCCGGCCACCCAGTGTCCGGCACGGCTGTGACGGGACAGGGCAGGAGCACGAGGCTGCGGAGCAGTCCCCGAGCGTAGCCCGCGTCTTCACACAGCGCCGAGCCATTTCTGTGAGATTGCCTCTTCTCTACCCTCAGCCCGCAGGATGGGGGAGAGACGACCACCCAGTAGGCCCATGCTGGCCTGGGTGGAGCCCGAGGCTCGTCAGGAGAACACAGCTCCCACTGAACACCATGGGCCGCTGTTGAATGGTGAGCGAGGGCCCCCATCAGGGGGAGCAGGGCTGGGGCTAGGGAGCGGGGGGGCCAGCAAGAGCACCCTGCTCAGCGTCAGGACCAGCATGGCAGCCCAGCCCCCAGACACCCCCAGGGAGGTTGTGCCAAGGGAGCAAGCACGGGGCTGGAGGGAGGCCAGAGCTCCTTCCTCTCCTCCCTCCTGCCTTTGGCCACCCTCTACAACCCTCCTTCTTCTCCTGCCTTCTTAGAAGCTGACAAGTTAGCTGTCTACAAGAAAGAAGCGGAGAGCTTGCACAGCATTATGTCCTTCATCAGCAGCACACAACAGGTAGGTGTGGCCTTGCCATGGTGGCTGTGCCTGTGTCTCCTGAGGGTCGCGCAGCTCTGCTGCCAGGATGCTGGCGGGCTGCTGGCGAGGCAGAGCTGCCGCCCTCCAGGAGCCCCGCACAGCCCTGAGCCCCTCGAGGCTTTGGTCCTGCTGCCGGCCATGGGTCTCCCCTCTCACGCTCCCCGTTGTTCTCTCTGCCACCCGGCTGCCAGGATAAAAGCCAGAAGATGAAGTTCCTAAGGAGCGTCATCAGAGTGTTCAGAACTGCCAGAAGGCGCGGCCTGTGGAGCGGCCTCGATGCCTTCTGCAGCAAATACCAGCTGGCAGAGCATATTAAGGTGAGGGGACACCCCCTGGTGGCTCTGGGAGGGGTGCAAGGGCAGGCTGTGGGGACGGGACTCTCGAGGGCTTTGGCGGGGGCAAGCGCTGCGTGGACACTCAGCTGCCGCTGACGGCCTTGGGGCCATTGAGAAGCCCCGTCAGCAGCAGGGAGGTGGCAGGGCGGCCCTCTGGTGCCACAGCTGGCTGGGGGCACTGGGGCTCCACCGGCCCTTCTGACCTGGACCAGCTCTGCTGGCGCTGCCAAGCTGTGCTGCCCGATGCCTGGTGCCATCCCGGTTGTGCTCTGCAGGTGCTGCTGGAAGACGAGCCCTTGGACGTTCTGAACACAGCGGTGCAGCAGCAAGCCATGCTTGCACTTGGCCACTTGAGGTACGTGCCCAGCCCCTGCTCTGGCCCTGGGCCTGGCTTCCAGGCTTCCCCTGTCTAGGCAGCAGCCTGGCAGTGCCGGCCGCGGGGCCGCTGCTCGCCAAGCCTCGGGGCTTCTGGAAGGTGGAAGGCAGCCCCCATGGCAGGGACCGAGGCCCCGCAGTGCTGCGTTCTCCTCCCTGAGGCCCTGAGGCCCTGCTCCATGACAACGTGACAATGAGGCCCCTTGCTTTCTTTGCAGCTATGTCAAGTCAGCACTGGAGGGCAGGAAGAAGAGCATCCTGCTCGCCTCTTTCAACAGTGTATTCCTGCTGCCCTCACACGAGCATTTGGAGGGCCCAAGCCGCATCAACTACTTGGAGGTATGTTCTGGGAGAGCTCTTGGAACACCCATCCCTCTGGGTTGATCCCTGGCTGCTCTGTGCTGAGATCTGTGCAGATCCTGGCAGAGGGAGAGGGACTGGAGATCCACTGCCACCCCTTTGTTGTCCTTGCAGACCCTGGACGCCATGGACCGCATGCTGGGCCTATTCATCAGAAATTCTCCTGTCTCCGGCTTCTGGGAGCTGCAGGACATCTTGCAGGTCTGCCACTTGCCAAGAGCGGGGTTCCCAGGGGCGCTTCCTCACCCGGAGGGAATTCAGCATCCACTCCGGAACGGACAGGCCCTACTGCAGTGCCACGCACAGGCAGCACAGGGCAGGAAGGGTGCCCGCCTCCCTTGGGGGAACCGGGGGCTGCCCACTCAGGTCTTCTGGCAGCCCCGTATCCCCTGGCTGCAGACCTTTCCCCTCCACAGACTCCTCCTGTGTCGGAGAAAAGCCTTGCCCATGGCGCTCCTGGGCTTCCTTTGCGTCAACGCAGCGGCAGGAATTGGACCCCTCTTCCGAGGCACTGCACTGGTCACCACTGGTGCTGCTGCTGTCCACCTGCCTCCCTGTCCGCGGCGCTTTCCTCCCGAGATCGGAGGGCTGCGGGAGCCCAGCACTGATGCTCCTGCTTTAGCAGGCATCAGCTCCCAGGGCAGACCAGCACTTTCTCCCCTCACAGATTCTGCTGCCCTTTGCCAGCTCCCACAGCGAAGCTATTTGCGAGAGGGCCGTGGGGAGGGCCGTGAAGCTGACCAGATGGCTACCCACAAGATTCTCACCGGAGGTAAGGAGCCACGCACCCCTCCAGCCAGCCCACCTCCCCTTCCCCGCAGACCACATCAGCCTGCAGCTCAGGGGTGCTGCCGAGGCAAGCCCGGCTACAGACCCTCAGCTAGGGCTCAGCCCTGAAGCAAGGGCCTTCAGCCCTCCTTTGCCCATGGACCCCGATCCTGGGGGATGTTCGCAGTCCCTGAGAGCACTCTCAGGCGCCAGCTCTGCCCCCCGTCCTGTGCAGGCCTCAAGCGCCCAGGGAGCACGGTGGGAGAGCAGGCATGGCCGAGGCTGCTGACTCACCTGGGACCCAGCCCTGGGCACACTCTTGGCTCCAGGACTTCGGCCCCAGCTGCCTCCCACAGCACTTCCCTCCTTGTCTCCCTCGCCCAGGACCACAGCGCCGATGGAGGACCCACGAACGGATGCACAGAGTGCAATGTGCCGCTCCTGGGACAGTTGGTGGGATGGCTCCTCCTTTGCCACACTTGCAAGAACTGGCAGCTACGATGGGAGGCTTTGGATGCCCTTCACTACCTCT
This sequence comes from Aythya ferina, assembly GCF_964211825.1. Taxonomy (NCBI): domain Eukaryota; kingdom Metazoa; phylum Chordata; class Aves; order Anseriformes; family Anatidae; genus Aythya; species Aythya ferina. The sequence continues at coordinate 11,266 of NW_028181354.1, forward strand.
TCCGATTCCTCCAGACAAACAGTAAGAGAAGCTGTGTTGGGCTTCCTTCCCCTCCAGACACAGGCACTGCCTGAGGCACTTGCTTCTTTTCCTAAGTAGTGCCAAGGAGCGCTCTTGTGGAGACCTCTAGAGCGGTCTTCCTAGAGAGAGGATCCCTGTATGTACCCCTCGTATCCCTGCACTACAGCGCTCCAGCCCTTCGAGCCACCCCCCACACCTCAGTTAGGCCAAGAGCGTTTTAGTTGTGCGATTGCACGCAGGGCTCTCGTTCCTTTGCGTGTCCCAGGCTGGGAGCATTTGCATGCGTACCCCTGAGGCACACGTCACCCCTTGCTCTCTTGCCATCTCCGTTGCTCCCATCAGCTGTCTGCCTTTGCTTTCCATCTCTGTCCAACACTGCCTCCCATTCCTGGTGGTGAAATGTTCTCACATCTAAGAAGAATTGGAAGGTTTAGTGAACCACATGCACGGTTTTATGCAGCTCAGATAGTGCTAACATAGTGCTAACATAGGGCTCTGCAGCATCTCCGCCCTCCTCAGCCATTCCTACTCAAAAGCTCTTTTCGCCACTTGGTAAGCCTCCTAACAAAAGTGGCTTGTCCTTGTGAATCTTCTTCTTTTTGTCCCCCTCCGCTGCCGTGTTTAGGAAGAACAGCACCAGAAGCTAGTCAACAGCCTCAAGGGAAAGCCAAGGCCGTACCGTGGCTTCCTTCGCCCACTACCACGGACATTGCCACGGTAATGAGTTCCTCCCTTCCTGGCACACTTGTCCCAGCAGCAGCAGGAGACTTGTGGGAACACAGGGCTCCGGCATCAGTGCGGCTGGTGTGGCCTCGCTGTTCTGGCCCGCGCGGTCCTGCTGTCCCTGAGTAGGACCTCTCCATAGGCGGTACTCCAGCCTCACAGCAGCAGCTCCTCCTGGCCCTCCTGGCCACCGGCAAGCCCCACATATCTGCAGGGCCAGCACCCTGGGCCCGTGCCTCCAACCCTGGTCCCTCACCCTGAGGGCTCTTCTCAGCCCCCACCACGCAGGGACTGCAGCCCCTGCTTCCTGCTTTCCCGTGGGCGCTGCTGCCAGCACGGCCAGGCATCTGTCTCCAGAGCTGCTCTCACCGCTCAGTTCTGCAGCACCATCAGGGCACTTGCTGCAACGTGTCTTACGTCCCTTCCTCCTTGCAGAACTTTGGAAAATACCTCCAGCAGTCTCAGAGGACAGACGTCATCCTCCAGGTCATTGAAGCCCTGAGAGACTCCAACATATACGACAAGCAGGAGGCCGGCATTGTTCTGGATATGGCCATCGAAGACCCTGCCTCCTGGCTGACCGACGTAAGTGGCCTGTAGTTGGATTGCCCTGCCCGTTAGCCCATGTCAGGCCCCGCTTCCTCCCTGCCACGTCCAGCCCTCTCAGGCACCTCAGGCAATCCCTGGAAGCCATCCCAGAGCGATGGGAAGGGCAGTTGTGTGAGTAGTGGCTGAAAATACGTCTGCACTCCACTTTTGCCTCTCCAGGTGCCAGAGATCGTGAGGTGCATCTACAGACACGTGGAGTGCATCAACACGGCATCAGCCCGGCGCAGCCTGGACATCCTCATCCTCTGGCTGGCCAACCAGCGGCCAAGGGAGGTGGCCAGCACCCTGCTGCAGATCTCGCCATCATCTGACAGGCATGCCAACCTTCAGGGCTTCTTGTATGGGAGGGGAGGGGACAGGACACATCCGCCTGACACATCCACAGCAAACTGCACGCTGCGTTTCCAGAGCAGGGCCCTCCACGCCGCCATGCTTGCCAGCCGTGGTTCCTTGGCCACAGCCAGGGCAGCCAGAGCTGAGCAAGCCAGCCAGGATCCCTGCCACCACAGGGAACGTCATCTCTGCCCTCTCCTGCTTGCCTGGACAAGGCTCCCAGGGCACCCCAAGGGAGGGGGGCGGCAGGGCCAGGGCTGCAGGACAGCCTGGGGCCTGCGGGGCCTGTGCAGGCCACGGCGCTGGGGCGGAGTGTGCCCTGCTGACTGAGTGCTTCGTCCTTGCAGCGCTGCCCTGGCCATGTGGGAAACCATGTTCTCCCAGCACCAGACGATGGAGAATGTCCTGAGGGAGACACTTAGCGTGCTCCAGGAGCAGAAGCTGCGCAGGCTCCCGGGCTTCATCTCAGAGGACAACTGCATCCCTCACTTGGCGGTGAGTTACTGGACGAGGCCTTGCTCCTCTTCAGGGCCGTGTGTGTGCCTCTGCCCATCTACCCCCAAACTGGCAGCTCCTCCAGGACGTCCGTGCAGGAGCAGCAAGCAAAGAAAGGCTGCTGGGTGCTGCCAGGCACAGGGCACTCAGCGGCCCTGCGGCCCTCCACAGCCACAGCTGCCCCAGGACAGGCTGCCTGGCCCCGGGGCCCCTGGCCTGAGGCGCCGGGAGAGCCGGGAGCTGCCTGCAGCCTCTGACAGTCTCTCAATGCTGTGTTCCTTTCAGCTGCTGGCCCACCCAGATGTTGGAGAAGACGACTCGGGGGCCCTGCACCATCTCCAGAGGCTCTTGAAGCATCCCAACCGAGTGACGCACTCGCTGGTGCTCAGCGCTCTCCTCCGAGCGTCAGAGACACCTGTCATGGTGAGTAGGGCACACTACTGTGAAGGCCGGTGGGCCTTTGTCCTGAAGGTATCATGGCCTGCTCCCGGCCAGCTGGGAGAGCTCTGCTCTGCCCGCAGCTCTGTGGCGCAGAAGAAATGGCCAAGAAATGAGCTGGCCATGGAGGGGCCCAGCGGCTCTCTGGGGAGCTTTCCATGCATGCCATGTACCTTTTGGGGCGGGTCCGAAAGGGGGCACAGAGTCTTTGCTCAGCTGCCCTCCTTTTCGTCGTGCTGCCTCTGCGTGAGCAAGATGGCAGCCTGGTGCTCTGGCACCACAGGCTTCTGCCCAGGGTGGCCTTTCATCGTTTCACCAAACGGAAACTCTGTCCTTCCTCCAGGCAAGAAAACTTCCCGTGCTGCTGCCAGGCATCATTCAGGGCCTGCAGGTTGCCAGGGCTGACACCAAGATGAAGGCCCTGCTTCTCATCGGAAACGTGATGGACCACGTGAAGAGGAAGCAGGCCAGCTCCATCGCTCTGCAAGTGGCTGGGGACATCCTGCCACTGTTTAACGATGTAAGGCTGCTGCGGGACCTGAGCCCACAAATGGGCACTCTCATGACAGCTGCCCCCCGTGAAGGAGGCCTCTTACGTTCCCTCTAGTGGGGCTGCGTCCTTTCACTGTGGCTACAGATCTGGCCACAGCTCCTTTGAGCACACTCTGATTCTGTAGCACCTCCGTTCACGTCAGCCACCCTAACGCCCCTGCTCACCGCGGGCAGGGAGCAGCTCTTGCTGAAGTCTTCCTCTCTTCCTCCTACCAGGAGTGCAGCCAGCTGCAAGAGCTCTCCATCTGCCTCTACAACAAAGTGATGCAGGCTGCGTTGTGGCGCCACAAGAGGCAGCTGAAGAAGGTCGTGCAGAGGAGCCTGCTCCCACTCTTTTTTCACCTGAGTGACCAGACCCAGAGCGTGGCCAAGGTGCGTATGGCATACCTGACTAGAGGGACTAGCAGACTGACACCACAGGGGTTGCCTGGGTGTCCGGGGCCAGGGCTGAAGGTAATTGGGCACTTGGCATGTGTGTCCCTTCGGGGTGCAGCCGCCTGCGTCATGGAGAATGGGGGCACAGCTCCCCTCCTTCCTTATGCCAAACGCAGTTCACACTCACCCCCCACTGCATTATCCCACCGTGGGCTGGGAAAGGCCTGCAGCCCTGCCAAGAGGTGGGGGCTGCCAGGTCCCCTTCCCTGGGCTCTGGTGCCATCTCAGCCTCTGCTGCTCTGCAGGCCTCCCTGGAAGCCCTTGTCACCGCTGCAAACTTCCTGAAGCAGGAAAAACTCAAGCACCTGGCGCAGACAGAGCAGACCTGGAGGATCGCAGAGTGCTTGGTAAAGACAACAGCTCTCTCCATACCTCAAAACCCCAGCCCCACAGGGCTCGTGGCTGGGAGATGGGAATGGCCTGAGGGGAAGGGGGGGTGTTGGCAGGAGGGAGTGGTCTGTCCAGCTGGGCAGGGTCTGCAAGCCCCGTAACCTTGCGCTCTCTCCAGCTCATGCAGGACAAGAGAAAGGTGGAGAAATACCTGCAGCAGAGCCTGCCGTACCTGCAGCACACTCAGGTCGCCTTGCGGGAGGCAGCCATCAGATTCATCGGTGAGCCACAGCCCCCAGGGTCCCTCTTTTGTCAGCCTTTGCCAGCCCCAGTGTCCCTAGAGTCCCCCCCGGGACTGGGTCCCCATGCGAGTGGGCCTGGGGGGCGCCTTGCAGGCTTCTGACAGCAGCTTTGTGCCTAGGTCTTGCCGCACAGCACTGCAAGGACCAGAGCGAGAGGAAGATCCATGAAATCTGCAGCAGTGAGTGAAGGCAGCGGGGTGTGGGTCCACGACCAATGGGGCAGGGGGCATTCACCTTTTTCAGAGGGAAGGGAGAAAGTTTGTATGGCCAAAAGCTCGGCTGGGGTTGAAGCTGGCCAGTACCGGGGTGGCTAAGAGAAAGGGCTTTTCTGGAGTATGTTAACAGCAAAACACGTCTGTCTACAACTTCCTTGTGACGGGGAGCAGACAGGGAGGCACCGAGCTCTCCTCTCAGGCGACCGGTGATAGGAGGCGAGGGAGTGGCTTAAAGCCGGGTCAGGGGATGTTCAGATCAGATTTTGGGGAAAAGTTCCTCCCTGAGAGGGTGGTTGGGCACTGAAGCAGGCTCCCCAGGCAAGCAGGCATGGTGCCCGAGCTTGTGGGTGTTCAAGAAGCATTTGGACAAAGCTGTTGGATATGTGGTGTTAAGTCCTGTGCCGTCCAGTGTGCAGTCAGGAGTTGGGCTCAGTGATCCCTTCCAACACAGGATAGTTAATGATTCTCTGACTCTAACCCCTTGGTCCCTCTGTGTCTTTGCGGGAAGTGACGGGTGGAGGGGTGGCAGGCTCTGCCCGCAGTCTCTGCAGACAGGTGGGTTTCATTTCTGCTCTGTTGCTCTCCATTGCAGTCCTCCAGCCCTTGCAGAATGACGAGGAGGAAAGTGTTGTGTCTCTGGCCACTCAGACCATCTTCATCCTGACACGTCCAAGGGAGCAGCTGACATCGAGCTGGTGCCGGCGGGCACTGTGCTGCTGCCTCTCCTAAGCCAGGGAGAGGCACAAAACCTTCAAACGCCTGCATTCCATTAAAACTCCAACAACACGTGCAGGGCCGGGGAATCCTTTGCATGGTGTGCTGAGCATTCCAGCCTCTACCATAGTAGGCAGCTGTAAGGGTTTTAGGTGGTGTGGTGGGGAATGGCTTAGGAGAGGTGGCTTGTGGAAAACGGACTCCACAATCCATAAGATTGTAAAGTAGGTGTGTTTATTCAGCGCTGGGCGGCACGGGGGTAGTCCCCCTGTGAGAAACAAAGTTGCTCACAAATACCAAAAACAAATATCAGCTGGTATTTGTTGCAGAAGGCATCGAGGCTGCACCACAGGCCACAGTTTCTGGCAGTTCTGCAGACGCTGATGATGCTCCTTAGGAACTTCATCTTCAGGTCTTTATCCTGGCAGCCGGGTGGCAGAGAGACCAACGGGGAGTGTGAGAGGGGAGACCCATGGCCGGCAGCAGGACCAAAGCCTCAAGGGGCTCAGGGCTGTGCGGGGCTCCTGGAGGGCGGCAGCTCTGCCTCGCCAGCAGCCCGCCAGCATCCTGGCAGCAGAGCTGCGCGACCCGCAGGAGACACAGGCACAGCCACCATGGCAAGGCCACACCTACCTGTTGCGTGCTGCTGACGAAGGACAGAATGCTGTGCAAGCTCTCCGCTTCTTTCTTGTAGACAGCTAAGCTGTCAGCTTCTAAGAAGGCAGGAGAAGAAGGAGGGTTGTAGAAGTTGCCCCCTTAATTAATTTTCAGAGAGCATTGCATTAATAATAGAAAGGAATTTATTGAGTAAGCAACAGCAAGCAAAACAGCGCTGGGCGGCCGGGGAGTCTCAGCTCTGCCAACGGCGCGCACCTCACCCCCGCCAGGGTCCCTTTTTATATTTTGGTAATTCCGGGATTACGCAGCACATCTGGTATATTCTGCGACTGCGCGCACTGTTGGTAGGGGGTCGTCTCTGTCCCTCTGGTGGTTGTGAAGATGAAGGCCATAGTCTTCCTCGGCGTTGTGGTTCAACTTGTTTTTTGTTTTTTTTGGTCATGTTGGGCCAGCGTGAGACAGGAAGGCAGGATGTTGATACACTAGTTTAGCAACTTATCAGGAGGTGGTTACATGAGCTTTGCAACAGTGTCTTTGAACAAAAGAGGCAGCTGAGATGCAGAAGGAGAGAAGGGGAGGGGCCTTCTCTTTTTTGTTACATTAAGCAAAAGAATTTTCATAGTGTCTAGCCAAGTATTATACAGCTCCTTACTTCAGCAGGGAGCTTTCGCAACTCCCGCTCCTCAAACGGAACTCCTTGTTTTTGTAATACAAAAGACAATGAACAAACATTTATTGTGTATTACATAAGCTGTCAGCTTCTAAGAAGGCAGGAGAAGAAGGAGGGTTGTAGAGGGTGGCCAAAGGCAGGAGGGAGGAGAGGAAGGAGCTCTGGCCTCCCTCCAGCCCCGTGCTTGCTCCCTTGGCACAACCTCCCTGGGGGTGTCCGGGGGCTGGGCTGCCATGCTGGTCCTGACGCTGAGCAGGGTGCTCTTGCTGGCCCCCCCGCTCCCTAGCCCCAGCCCTGCTCCCCCTGACGGGGGCCCTCGCTCACCATTCAACAGCGGCCCATGGTGTTCAGTGGGAGCTGTGTTCTCCTGACGAGCCTCGGGCTCCACCCAGGCCAGCATGGGGCTACTGGGTGGTCGTCTCTCCCCCATCCTGCGGGCTGAGGGTAGAGAATTAAGTAAACAGGTACAACTTTGGGAATGAAAGGTTTGGTTATAGAACTAACTACTTGGTGGTATCATCCTGACCATATATATCCAGTACCAGATTTGCCCTCCATGGAACAAGGCAGTGTCTCCACATATCACTCTTTTGTTCAAGTTGTCATTTTTTTTTTCCCTATAAAGTTGGACTTTGCCATGGTAGCACTAATGTTGAATTTAAGTTCTCACCTCTGTATTTAGCAATTTGAAGAGAAACTCTCTGTCAAAGCGTCCTGGTTTTCGTAAAGCAGGATCTATAGAATCCAGTCTGTTGGTAGCTCCGATTACCACAATCTCCCCTCTGTTATCTATGCTGTCCATAAGCGTCAGAAGAGTTGAAACAATGGAACTAATAGAAAAATATAGGTTTTACTTACCGGTTCAGTAAATTTTGTTCCATTCCACATGACTTTCTTCCATGAGTAGTCATAATGGACAAGCTTTTTAAGGACAAGACTCATTTTAAGACATAAAAAATAGGTAAGTTAACACAGACCACTTGCTGATATCAGGCTTAGTAAATTGGTTTCAACTATCGTTTAGAATCACCTGTTTTGGCATTGAGTTACAAGTTTTCAGGATAAATTAACGTGTTCACAGTAAATTAAACAGGTCATCATCCTTTTTTTTTTTTTTTTCATTCCCCAAAGATCAAGCAGATTTTATGTAGGTGCAAAACTGTAATACCTATGAATGTCAGAATTGCATGGAAGTGCACTTAGAACAGTTGCAGAAATCTAGACTCAGGCCAATCTTTATCACAAAACTTTGTCATAGCCAGAACCTAGAAATCCCTACCCAACCACTAGCACATTGTAATCTCTTCACAGACCAAGCATTAGGAATCACCAACCCCATAACACAGTACTTTTCCCACACTGATGTATTTTTTCCCTAAGACTAAGATTGCAGTCACCAAGCAGATACCTCAGTGAGAATCTATACCAGCCTTACCACATTAGGGAAAGCACACCAAGACCAAGTTAAATATATTAGAAGCCACAAACTTGCTGGACACAAAGTTTAATCAAGATGTTTTAGCTGGGGTGCGTTTCATTTCTTAGGGGTAAGGTTATGCTGCAGTCTGCAGAGTGTGAAGTTTATTGGTCAAATAAATTGATTAGTACTCAGTTCTGTGGTGATGCAGGTCCACTGCTCCAATCAGGCATGCCAAGTTCAATGAGACCAGACATCTCAGCACTACTACTCCAATTTCCAAGCTCTGTTCGGGTCTCTGAGACTGCTTGATCTCAGCATATTGACCGTGCAATTAGTGTTAAACTAAAAATGAAACTCTACAATGAAAGTGTATAACTGAGTATCAAGTATCCATTGTCTATGAATTCAAACTTGTTTATATTTTACATTTTCTTTGAAAGCTAAACCTCCATCCTGTATGTATATGGAAAACAATCTAAGTACAGCTTCAGCTACCTTAGCGACGTTTAAGTAAAAACAGGAATTCAAAATACTTGTTAGAATCTGCAATGCAGAAGGCAGTGCTGTGCAAGTGCTACGGGTTATAAGTTTTGCTACCAGCTTGCCTCGAGGGATGGAACAACTAGGAATATATATATGAAATTTTTAGTTGACATAAGATACGGATATTGAAAAAGCTTCTGAATTCCCCTACAAGCATAAGGCTTAAGATTCCTAGAAAACCGATTTTTTAAACACCAATTTAATAAGGCCAACAAATGATTAATATTTGCTATAACAGTTGAAAGTTATGCATTTTAGCTAACACCAAAGTTCTGTTTTCCAGGCAGGCTAGAAATTATGGTCAAAGTATGGAACAAAATCGTAATCAGGTATAGAACTAAAGTGTTTTGAACTAGTTTCTTACTCAGCTTCAAACATTTTTGCTAAGGAATGTTGCAGTTTGAAGACATACTGGAGACATGTTTTCCATATAATTGAGAGGCTGCCTGTGAGAATTCTCACACTGGTAAACATCATGAAATCACAGGCATCATAGGCCAGTTGAAACAGGAACTAATCTGGTGAGTTAGCACCTAGGGGTCTCACTAAAGGAAAAGAGCCACAAAGACACCTCTCATACTATCATTTACGAAATGTAAACAAGATCAGGGGAAGAAGAGGTTTACCAGCTAGTTCATGCCAGTCAATTTGGAGTATTTCTGGCTTTAGTCAAACTAGCACAACTGGCAGAAAGCAATCAGAAAACAGGCAGATGTGAAGGAAAACAGAACTGTCTCCTCCACACTGACCTATAAATAAGCTTTGTGTGAAACAAAAAAGAAAATTAGCCTTACGTGGTTGAACAACATAGTCATATTAATAAAAAACAAGAATGATACCAAAAGATCAAATGGGGATTCAAAACTAAGATTAAAGTCTTCCATATTTCTGAATGCCTGAGTTCATCTTGGCATGGACAGGGAGAAGTGCAAGAATGCTGGCCATTTCCCTCTCATGGAAGCTTGGTTTGACAATTAGTCTTCTTTTTTATTTTATTTATCCCGCAAAGAACGCATCAAAACCTGTGCCATCATATCATCTTCATCAGCATCATAATCCTATGAACGAAGGGTACAGAAATTCTTTTACTGCCAGGGCCATATTGGTTAACACAACACAAAACCAGCTGTCTCCTCCTCTGACTTAACAGTAATTCAACTTCTTGCATTATACCATCTGCAAGGACTACATTTTACAGTAGTGGCTACATAAAAAAAGCTGGGTTTTAAGAGTCATCAGGCTCACGTATTCCAAGGATGAAGAAACACGTACCACAAAAGTATCGTATGAAAACCGGTGTCGTCTCTGAAGGTGTTCCATGAAGTTAGCACTCCTGTAATTTGGATCTCCCCACGGCATCGAGGCACAAATTGGGCAAACCACTTGTTTTGCATCCATGCTGTGCAATGTTTTTCAGTGCTCAACTAGTCCTTCTTGATCAAAGCTTTTCTTGCTGCAATATGGACAAGGAAAGGTGAAGCGATTGGGGAAGTTCCTGGTGTTGTGGAGTGGTTCTTTAGTCACAGCTTTCACACCTTCCATGATATAGTTCTGGTACTTTGAACAAGAAGCTGCGTGGCTGCGCATCTTTGAGAGAAACATCTTTTTGTTGCAGCCGTTACAAGTGGTTTCTGTCGCTTCGAACTGCTTTTCCAAGTCCAGAGCCCTGCTGCCAGGCGCCAGGGTGCTGCGGCAGACACCACAGACTGGCTTTTTGAGCTTGAGGCACTCCTGCAGGCATGGTGTGCAAAACACGTGTCCGCAGGGGACGCACATGGGGCTGTCGAACACCTCGAGGCACACGGGGCAGGTGAGGCGCGCCAGCGGGTCGGGCCGCTCGAGGCCGCGGGTGGAGGGTGCGCAGGATGCCGAGGATCCGCCACCGCCCCCTGCCACCGCCATCTCGCCGGCGGCCGCCGCACAGCCACACCCCTGGCGCACGCTTCGTTGGGTTAGAAACTGGCTGGATAGCCGGGCCCAAAGAGTCGTGGTAAATGGAGTCAAGTCCAGTTGGAGGCCAGTCACTAGTGGCGTCCCCCAGGGCTCAGTGCTGGGGCCGGTCCTCTTTAATATCTTCATCGATGATCTGGATGAGGGCATTGAGTGCACCCTCAGTAAGTTTGCAGATGACACCAAGTTAGGTGCGTGTGTCGATCTGCTCGAGGGTAGGAAAGCTCTGCAGGAGGATCTGGATAGGCTGCACCGATGGGCTGAGGCCAACTGCATGAAGTTCAACAAGGCCAAGTGCCGGGTCCTGCACCTGGGGCGCAATAACCCCAAGCAGAGCTACAGGCTGGGAGATGAGTGGTTGGAGAGCTGCCTGGCAGAGAAGGACCTGGGAGTGATGGTGGATAGTCGGCTGAATATGAGCCAGCGGTGTGCTCAGGTGGCCAAGAAGGCCAACAGCATCCTGGCTTGTATCAGAAACAGTGTGACCAGCAGGGCTAGGGAGGTGATCGTCCCCCTGGACTCGGCTCTGGTGACACCGCACCTCGAGTACTGTGTTCAGTTTTGGGCTCCTCGCTACAAGAAGGACATCGAGGTGCTTGAGCGGGTCCAGAGAAGGGCGACGAAGCTGGTGAAGGGCCTGGAGAACAAGTCCTACGAGGAGTGGCTGAAGGAGCTGGGCTTGTTCAGCCTGGAGAAGAGGAGGCTCAGGGGCGACCTTATTGCTCTCTACAGATACCTTAAAGGAGGCTGTAGTGAGGTGGGGGTTGGCCTGTTCTCCCACGTGACTGGTGACAGGACGAGGGGAATGGGCTTAAGTTGCGCCAGGGGAGTTTTAGGTTAGATGTTAGGAAGAGCTTCTTTACTGAAAGGGTTGTTAGACACTGGAACAGGCTGCCCAGGGAGGTGGTGGAGTCACCATCCCTGGAAGTCTTTAAAAGACGTTTAGATGTAGAGCTTAGGGATATGGTTTAGTGGGGACTGTTAGCGTTAGGTCAGAGGTTGGACTCGATGATCTTGAGGTCTCTTCCAACCTAGAAATTCTGTGATTCTGTGATTCTGTGAATGTGGTCTTGTTTACTGGAGTGCACAGGAGAGAGACCATCTATCTCGTCAAAGAAAATAGTTGAAGGTCGCATCTGATAGGCCTAGCACAAAAACACAGAGTAAAACAGCATTATTTAAAGGAAAAATGCACAAAAACATCATGGTTGGAATGTCATCTAAACTAGATCTTTCATGTTAGCCTCTGGGACCTCTACTGATAGAGCTACTGGAGTATCTGGCATGACTAACAGAAGACAGTCTGTGTCAACCCACTGTATCCGGCTGACAGGAAGCAAATCGTTCCAGTAGTTCTTACAGCTGACATTCACAGCAGAAACACTGGCATTTCCATTTCAGTGGGAAAAAAAAACCTAACAAAATACAAAAAAAAGAGCAAGTTCTACTTAAAAACGTTGACCACAAAAAATAATGGTTTCAACTCTGACAGAATACACTGTGCATTTCAACCTTACCTGTTCAAATAACGCACGAAGTTGGCATTCTGATTCCCCCATGTATTTTCTCATGCAGTCCCAAGCATTTCTCATAAAAAATGATATTTTCCTGTCACTTTGACTATATTCACTGGCAAGTGCACGAGCAACTAGTGTTTTCCCTGTTCCTGGGGGGCCATAAAATAGACAGCCTCTGCAATAAAAAAGATCCAGATAGGAAAAAAAACATCATGATGAGTACCTCCTACAACCATCGTCTCTAGAACAAACTCATCTTTTCTAACCAAAACACGTCATATACAAGACAGCAGTAATAGCTGAAGTGTGGGTAGAGGCAGAACAGATAGAAGTTCTGCGTTTTTACAACGTTTCACAAGAAAATTCTTTTTTTTCACCCAAAGAAATGAATAAGGGGGTAACTCAAACGTATAAAACCTTCAAAAGAGAGCATACTGTCCCAGAAGGACACTTCCAAAACTGCTGACAAACAGGGTGATTACAGCAAACCGGAGCCAAACGGGCAAACTTCAGCACAGAATCTAAGAATGGGCTGAATGGTGAATCACCAGTTCATTCTGCAGCAATAAACTGCATATTCTTGCTTTCACAATATGCAGAATCTGTTAGTAAAGCATTTAATGCTCCTTTCAAAAGCATTAAGTTACTGGGTTTGGTCTCTCAGACCATCTATTGCTGATGGCAAGTGAGGAAGCCTAAAGCCGGAAGGAAAAGCGATGCCTTAGCACTCAGAGGAAAAAAAAAAAAAAAAAGAAAGCAAAAGTAGGCAGGAAAAACAACTGGGCTTCCAGGCAACATATTACAATTGGCTTCCACTAGATAATCCCTTCTTGCTTACAAACTAATCAAGCTGACTTGTACATAAAACTGAGAACAAAACCACTCCAACCCAACTAACCCAACTTTTTAAAAACACCAGATGGTAAAACTTAAAATTTTAAGACATTGCTTATATTTTTAACCTACAAATATTCTTGATTCTATCCGTTTTTAAGAAACCACTTTTTGCTACTACTAAAACAAATGTTCACCGCTGCCAAAAATGTTGAAGCATGGAAGCATATTGATACCTTAATTGAACTTTCTCCTGAAAACAGCTGACTTAAGATTTATCACTGTAATGAGTTACCTTGGGGGCTGAATATTGAACCGCTGAAAAACTTCTGGATACAGGAAGGGAAAAATCACCATCTCTTTCAAAGCTGCGATGTGTTCGGAAAGACCACCCACGTTCTCAAATCCAATCTAAAGAGAAATTCAACACAACAGAGTTTGTATGTTAAAGAAAGCAGCAATCTAGATCAAGGTTTCATCAGAAATTATCTCAGCACAATGGAAACATTCTGGGCAATTTTTGAAGTTGCTTTAGAGAAAACCATCAACAAAGGTAGTTGTAGATGGCACACTGAGATCTTTCATAATCACTGGAAACACTCGCTGACATGATGATTAGTTTACGACTTACCACACTATTTGCATTGCATCTCCCTGACTTCTTCCAACTTTCTTTTGATCCCTCTGAACTCTCTTTAGGTCCCGTTTCTGACGTTTCACTCGAAAAGTCCTGATTTGAATTAAGGAGAAGTTATAGGGCTTCTTTTTCTTTAAGATGCAGCTCGAAGATTTGTCTTTCGTAATAATGCCAAGCAAATGTAGAAGACATTAATTAATATATAGAAGACCTAATTAATTGACATAAACTTACACAGTTACATTCAGATAAACTTAAACATGGCTAAATATTCATTGGAAGGAGGTTCATCCCTCCCCTATTCTCTAACGACAGCAACCTTCTTGGTTGCTCTCGCCATCCTCACTGCTCTCACCACCATCCTCCGTATCACACGTGCTAAGCAAGGGAGATGAGCAAGAGGGTGTAGAATCACTGATGTCATCTGCACGTCTCTGTCTGCAAGCAAGCATATAGACCAGAAAGTTAAAAAGAAAATAGAGCAGATACTAAGTAACACCAAAAATTAAGGGAATTCTATCTCAAAATTTACTCTGAGATCTATTTTCCAGTCCATTGTACTCCTTAGGAATCTGATTTCAAAGGCCATGACATGATTTTCCTCGTGACAACTGTCTGCTTTCAAGAATGCTCAACAAAATATCTGGCAATCAACAGCATTCTCTACGCACTAACTGCTTACAGAATCCAAAAAGCCTTTATCATTACTAAGGCAATTTATCATTTCATTTAGATCTTTTATTGTTTAAGGTTAACTTCATATAGAAACATTAGTTGATTCCAAACAGAAACTAGAGTCAGTATTTGAGTGATAACTTTTTCTTTTTTTTTTTTTTTTAAATCTAACAAAACTTCCATAAAGCCTCTCCCTCTAAATTGAATAAAATTATTTTCGGTTTTAAGAAAATCATTTGTATCCTTCAAGATTAAATAGTCTGACTAAGATTTTTAAGGGGGGATTCTGGCTTCAGTTCCAGAACCAAAGAATTTCAGTTACAGAAACTCAGACACTACCTCCATAATCATCTTATCAGTGACCCACAAATATTGGATTTAAAAAAGAAACCAACTTAAAAGTATCCACCTCCTCCCCTCCAAATATTTCTTTCCTCTCTACCTTAAGACTACCAAAGTACCGATCATAAACTTACTCTGTAATTACCACTAAACTGAAAACCCTTTGAAGCATTATGCAGTAAGGAGACTGACAGCTCTACGGATAAGTAAGAGCTATCACTAGCCATACACCAACCTGGCACGTCTTCTATATTTTTGTGACCCAGCATTTTCAAGTGACTCTTTCTGTCTGACAGAATGGGGCTGGCCCGAGTTAGTCCTCTCTCGATCTCTTTGTCTTACTGAAAGGAAAGAATTTAGAATAATGATACAGATACATTTAAGAGAGGAGGATATCAAAAGATAAAGAAAATGCCACGTGTTTCACTCATCCCTAATTCCAGAAGAATTTTTAACTGTTTTTGCTTTTCATCAGTGCATGGCACAAGTGGAAAACTACGCCCTGTTTAAAGGTGAACTGAAAATCACAAGAGCAAGACTGTTAAGTGTGATTAATTACTGTTATATCAAGGATACATAGCACTAAGCATGCCAAACAGCAAAGAAATACAATGTGCACAGGACACACGTGTCTGATAAAAACAGTGAAGTTCATGTGCAGAATGAAGGTACAGAACTGAAACAGAACTGTGTGTGCAAACACATGTATTTACATTCAAAAATTTTATCTCACTTATGTGCAAGAAATAAGGTTTTAAGAGAAACTGTGCGTTCAACCTACTTTCCATAGGAGCTTGGTAGCAGTCAACAGGTTTACTCTGTCGAAGGTTGTAACGCCTTGGAACATCTTCACCATCATTTTCTTTGTTCTCACTTCCTTTTGATGTTTGTAGTGTACCACAAAATGACACCGAATCGTTAAGTACTTTTGCAAATTATATGAAATCCAAAATGCATTACACAGATGCCTGTAAGTTTTATTACTATCGTTATTTTAATGACACGGTGGATCCTGCAAAACCTTAAGATGAATTTATGCAAGTCACGTTTCAGAAATCACAAATCCTAGCAGATGAGCATGCATCTAGACATTGTTCTGTCCTCTCTGAAACTGCTGATGGACTTGTCGTCAGCCTCAGTGTTTAACAACAGGCAAAATTCTGTCATATTGCTTAGCTAAGATGCGGATCTTCTGAAAACAGCTATTTCAGAAAGTCACGTCTTAGTTTGAGAAAGTATTTAATGGAAAGGGTTTTAATAATCTGTAGTGCTAAGACTAAGCGTAGTAATCTAAGTCCAAGTCTAGCTCTGCCACAAATTCTGGGAGCAATAATGGGCCAGACACAGGCTTGAAGCTCACCAATGAGAAAACAATGCCAAATGCACATAAGCTTAGGCCATTAGCTTCTGTCAAGTAACCTGAAGTTGTTTCATGAAAGATGGTAAAAAACACAAGAACCAGAGTGCAATTATCTACTGGGTTCTGGAGAATATCCTCTCACGTTAACAGCAGGACACCGAGGAAGGAACATACATACTCCGTTCACCTACCTGTTTGCTAAAAGGACTTATCTTTTTTTCTTGGAAAGCACTGCCCTCTTTGGTTTTTATTTTTTAACCCCAAAGGTTGCATTGCTTTCTGAATGCAAGGTAGGTGCCGTGGGGTATACAGACAGCACACAGAAAACTGAGCGATCAGTAAATGAGTTTGTGATCACTACCATCTCCAGTCCTTGGTGTTCCAACACTTCTATCACAAAAGCATGAATTTCTCTGCTTTAGTGCTCCTCTAACCCTTTCCTTTTTCCAATAACTTCCTTTATAACAACACTGACACTTTCCTCACTCTTTTCTGGCGTATTTTTCATTATAAAAGTATATTCTAGCTCTTTCCTGATTTAAAATTGTAGTTTGCATTTTGATCATCAATTAATTTCCCATTCAACATGCTATTTAAAATTCCTCTCTGCAAGTCTCTACTGCACAGCTCCCTGAAACCCACACACTTTAACCAAGCTTCTCCCTCTAGACTGGCCCCCTCCTTGTATTCAAGCTCCTCTTATTAAGACTTTGAGCTAATATTTTCCTAACTAAACCTCCAAAGGAGTCAACTCTGCTTCTCCCTTACTAGTCCATGGCCCAGCCATTCTTCCTCTGAAGAACTTCCCTCGGGTTCCCACCTGCCACTGTGCATCTCTCTGCTCCTCTGGGCCTCTGAAGGGAGGAGCAAAGTATTTTCTGGGGCTCAGCCTCCTGTCACTGTCTCTCTGAGCTCCTTTGCAGGTGTGCAGCTGAGCTCTATCACATAATCTAACTCGTCAGCTCGTCTACTGCAACACCCTTTTCGGTCCTTAAGTACAGTCTTGCCCTGTTCTGATCTGTTTAGAAAGCTCCTACAAGGATGATCTAATTTACTGCCTTAATCACAACTAACGTTCTTCTCAAAAACTGTAAGTTTTCCCATCACTTCCAAGTTAATATGGGCTTTCGTGGCTTAACCTCATTCCACAAGTCACTGAGTACCCAGATGACAGCTCCTAATTACAGGCCCTGACAGCAGCTTACGGTGACTGCCTCCTAAACACAGAAATGCACAACGCTATCTTCCCTCCTGCTGAGCTTCACGCTTGGGAGGAGCTTTTCATACACATCTGGCAGCCTATCTATCTTGCTTCCTGAAAATTCTTGCTGTGCTGCTCAAAACCATGAAAACTGTCACGCTTCTGCTGTAGCGGTATCGCCGTTTCGCATGCTGAGTAATGCTGTCCATTTCTTTCCATTCCCACCTGTCTACAACCATCTGTTGCCTTTTATCTTGTAAGCAGTTTGGAAAAGCGCTGTATTTTTTTTTTCACCTGTTCTGAGCTCACTACAGTACAGCCCTAGAGCTCATACTAAGGCTTGTGAAGTCAATAGCAACACAGAATTGTTACAGAAGACAAATACCCAGTAGATTAGCTTGTTTCAATTGTTTAAGACAAGGCTTTTGGTTAGAACAGAGTAAAGAAAACTTAAAACCAGAACTCACCAATCTCATCTGGACTGCCAGGTCCAGTTCTTTCAAAGTCCGACTTCACACAGGTCAAGATATCAAGGTTCTCCTAATTCCAAGCAGCAAGAAAGATCGGTCACAAACGTGCAGAAAAACAGACGTGCATACATGTACATCCACTGACAGACACGTCTGTCTGTTGATGCTTACACAGTAACATTATCGAGGCACCCCGTATACACACAAAAAATAAATTATTGCACAAGAGGAGAGAATGGGAATATGATTGCGTGCACCCACAATCAGTAACAAGAATTTCTGCTCTAAACCAGCGCTCAGTACATGCAGTGGTTAAATACTTGCCCAGATACAAAACTGAGTGCATTAGTTAATCATAGGTTAATAACCTACAGTGTGACAGAACCAAGGAAAAAGAACTACCTTTCTAGCAGACATACCAAAAGAAATCATACAGGCGTGTGAGAGATGCTAATAAAAAGTACCGTGGACAATTCTGGATTCATTTCACAGCACTGGGCAACCAGCTCTAGGTGTCCCTGCTTGAGCAGGGGAGGGTTGGACCAGGTGACCTCCAGAGGCCTCTTCTAACCTCAACCATTCTGTGATTTGAGAGAAAAAGAAGGCAATTCAGAGCTAAACAAAAAGCTATGAAAGTAGGTTATCGGGAAGTTTTAAAACGATGTGCCTATCATTCATAAGAAACAGTAATTTAATAAAATAGTTTAATTTAATAGAGCAAAACTAAGACAGAGGAGTATGATTGCTGCATACAGCTTTAACAGGGGTTCCTCTAGAGACAGGGGTTTATTTAAGCTCTCAGGCAAGGCCAGCACACGAACAAATATACATAAAGTAGCCATCAGTTCATTCAGCTGGAAATTTGAAAGGCTTCAAGTTCCTGAAAACTCTGGGAGCAGTTTGCAACCAAGGAAGAATTCTAAAATGCAAGTTAGGTCAATTAAAGAAAACAGCTCCATTTGCCTGTAACAGATGATTAAAGCTACATGATACTGGAGATTCTTTGTGAGCTCTCGGGAAAAAAGACATTAACAGGAATCAAAATTCGAGCGAGTGACCAACACAGGAAGCCATGCACTGCCTTTTGTTAAGCTTTCCAAGTAAGTGCGTTCCTGAGCATGACGAGAAATATGATCTAGGAGTTACGGATAAAAAGCTAAACAGCTTAAACTGCCAAGCTGATGGAAAGCACCAGTCTTTTTGCATATTCAGTCCCCCAGGCAGAGCTTTTAGTAACATTTGGAGTAAAAACCCAAGTCCGAAACAGCTGTTTGTAAACAGCGTCTATTCAAAATGCAGAAGGCAATTCAGAAACTGGAGTGGAAGACATGCATTTCAGCATCTCCCCGTTATCCCACATCTTCTGCAGAAGATGCTTCCTCCACTCTTAAAAGATATCTGGAGCACAACCGTATCAGTAAGACATGAAGATATAACCAGAGAGCAAGACCAAATGGTAGTTTAGACCACACTATTCTTTGGAAGGAAGTTATTTCAGTTCAAATAAAAATTACAACTAAGTTACTTCCCTACGTGAAATACTCTACAAAAATGGCAAACTGACGGAGTATTTGCTCTGTCATTTGTACCTCAACATCTTCCCAACATCTTTGGCATCTACGCATCTGCTCCATTTCATCCATTTTTTGTAGCACAACTTCCGCAGTACTAAGATACAAAGTTGACATGTAAGAGCAAAGTTAGGCATGTATGAACAAAATAAAACAGCACGCATAATCAGTAAGAGATTTTAATGTAGTACGCACAAAGCAAAAGTCATTGACACTTAGCCAAGATTTTAGACATTACCAAAAAATTAGGTCAAATCTTTATTTTTGATAGAGATTTAAGAACAAGCTTTTGAGGATTTGCAAACATACGCTGTTTTCAGGTTTATTTTCCCCTCTTACTGAGCACATTTAAAATATATATATATTTAAATGCAGGAGGAAAATAAGAATTCTGACATCCTACTAAGATGTTATAAAAAAATTATGTCAACTTTTAATCCTTCTTAAGTTGCTCTGCACAGTAGCATTAAGTCATTTTTTGTTAACCGAGGAAAGGCTGTTTGTTCTTCTCTACATGGGAATCTAAGTTTCGTGTTGTAGAAAATGATGAAATGCAAGGAAAGCAAATTCTGAAGCAGAAAACAATTTTGGCTTCAGAAACAGAAATAAACCATGGACAGAAATGCAGAATCGCTAGGACTACTTTGCTTTGACTGTATCAAACCATCCTCAGTTTCTTAATCAAGCATTACATTCACTTTTGTGAGTATGGAACAAAAAGTTCATTAAAAATGAAGGCACTTCTGATGCTAAGAAAACTGCCAAATGGGGAAAACTCAACAAATTGAACTCTCAATGCCAGGAGCAGCCATACCTCTTTGCTGTCAAAATACAGAGCAAGTCGAGGCCAACATCATGCCATAGTGCAAAGGCTTGCTAAGAAAGATCATTTTAAGAGGTCTGCAAGAAAAGATGACTTACTTTGTTATAAGTTTGTCAAATAGAATGGACGAGTTAGTAGTAGAGTACCGACTGCGTCCGACTCTACAGCTGCGGCGCAGCTCCAAGTCCCTGTTTTCTCCGTGGACTCGTCTCACAGTTTTTGCACCAGCTCTACTCCTCAATGTTCTGGTGACTGAAACACAGAAACAAAGTATTTTGAAACAGTGAAGATGGGATTCTCCTTATTTCACCGTTGCTCTTGTAAAATGGAAACAGACAAACAAAAAAGGCACCCTGAAGTGGATTGATTTTTCTTTACATTTCAGATCAGAAGTTGTTGTCACAACCACTGCATTCCACTTACTTATCGCTCTGCACGTTTACACCGTCTACTTAAAACTGTGACCTGTAGAGAAATTCTTAAAGAGACTGAAAGCTAGCCAGACAAAAAAAAAAGGTGCAACTTTTGTTCCATGCAGGAGGGAAATCTACTCCAGTTATTTCTGTCTTGGAAAAGTGAGAACAATCAACACCTTTCTCTAAGGTGTTTTCACTCCATTCATGTCAAACTGTATCTAACAGTGCTCAAAACAAACACTATTACATTGCAAGCCTCTTCCTAAGAGGTGTATGTTTGATTACTCTGTTTATGCATGCAGCACTTTCATTTCCTGCATTATGATCTAACAGCTCAAGGAGGTAAGAATCGTTTCAAGAGAAACACCCAAACACCACATAACTCAAACTCGTGCTTTTTAGAAAAAAGCCTGCCCATTGCTTACTATACAGCACCCTTTGGCACAGGTTTGTTGCTTGCACTCTCATTAAAAGAGCCAAGAGGACAAGGGGAAGGGAAGAGCTACACCACTGTGCTGGTAGGATCACAGCTAAGGTTTACTTTTGTGGTTGCCAACTATAAAACTAAGTTTGAACTTACCAAGTATCAATTTACTTTGCACAATTAGAACAGTTTGCTTTGTGCCTACGAAGCTGCAATTCACACTGCTCCCTCCCCAAGGAATTCATAAAATCTCCTGTTTGCACCTACCTCTCTTCGCAGAAAAGTCACTGAGGAGTGAATTCAGATGACTACAGAAGGCTTTGGGGCCAAATGAAAGCCATGGAGTGACCAAGTGCCATCCTCTTCAGTAACCAGCGTAAATAGGTATCCCGGGGACTTACAGCCACTTACCTGTGTTTTTCTCAACTGCCTACATTAAGAAAGAGGACAGGGGAGAGAAGGGAGGAAAGACTTGTTGTATTAGACCCATCAAGGATGGGAAATTTCACCATGTTTACAAGCCAGTGCTCCATGGTATACAAAGAGAAGCCTGTAGGCCTCACGCAGGATCCACATCCCAAGTCTGTTGCGTACCATATACACGCGGTTCTGTATGTACCCACATTTCCTAGCTTGCTCATGTTGAATTCTCAAAATTATGAGCAATAGCACCCAAGTGGAAAAGATACATGTCCTGGTTTCAGTTAGGACAGAGTTAGTTCTCCTCCTAGTGGCGGGTAGGTTGCTATGTTTTGGCTTAGGAAGTGTGAAAGGATGTTTAGAAGAGTGCTGATAGCACCCCGATGTTTCAGTTGCTGCAGAGCAGTACTTACAACAAGCCAAGGAACTTTCGGTGTCTCACTCTCCTACTAGCGATCAGAATCGGCACACAGCAACAGCTGCGAGGGGACAGACTCAGGATGGCCGACCCCAACTGGCCAAAGAATTCTATGCCTTATGGCAACATGCTGCACCATGGATAGGGCGGGGCAGCCGGGCTGCTAGGGGTTACGCTGGGCACTGGTCAGCGGGTAGTGAGCAACTGCATTGCACATCACTTGTTTTGTACACATTACTATTAGCAGTACTATTATCATCATCATCATCATCATCATCATTATTTTCCTGTCTTAATAAACTGTCTTTATCTCAACTCGCAGGCTTCACTTTCCCGTTTCCCTCCCCCATCCCAGAGAGGGAGGTGGGAGGGTTGGAGAAGGGCTGTGTGGTTTAACCCGGCCGGCAGCTAAACACCACAACAACACCTCAAAGGGGTTTGGGAAAAAAAAACACGTTTTTTTTAGAAAAGCAGAAGACTTCCACTGAGAAGAGGGATTCTAGTTTTAAGGTACTGGTATGCCATCAGCATGCTCATAGGCCTCTGCTGATTTTAGCCAGAGGTTTATCAGGCCACAACTCACTGCACATGCTTTCTCTCTTGCTTTTCAATCTACAGATCGAACAGAGATTGAACATACAGAAATACAGTACCTTGAAAAGCATCTTCTGTTGACATTTCCCCTCAGTATCGCCATAATTTCTTCAAAGCTGGAGACTGAACACCGCAGGATGCTTTTTCTCATTGATCTTAAACGGTGTCCGTTGAAACATTCAATACTGGTAGAAGAATAATCCTAGGGAAAGAAGGAAATAAGAATATATTTATGCAAACCACGTAGATTCAGATAAAGAAATTCTGCCTCACGCAAGTTTAATTAACCCTCCTGACTTGGTAGTGGGGCAACTAATGGCAGGCAGACACTTAAACGCTGCTGTGCTCAGGAAAAACCTGGGAAAAAAAAAAAAAAAAAAAAAAAAAAAAAGCTTTCAAAACTAAAGTTTCCCTCTCCCCACCATTTTCTTGTGGATAACTTAAGCTTAATATCCTTGGCAAAAAGATATTGCAGCAAAACCTTTCACATAAACTTAGTGTTTCGTGAAAAACAACAACAACAAAAAAACTTTAAATTCAATTGGATTTTTTTTCATAAATTCAATTGGAATTTAAATTCAAAACTTTAAATTCAATTGAATTTAAATTAAAAAAACTAAACTAATTAATTTAAATTAAAAAAATTTAAATTCAATTGACTGTTCAGAGGAACAGTCAAGCTTGACATTATACATCCTAGAATTAAAATCTAGTTTGAGTTTTTCTCCCATCTCCAGACCTTGCGAAAGATGCTGATTAGGAGCTCTGTCAAAAAAAGTGTAAGGCTTGTTATATCAAAGCTTTGAACCCTTCTTACTGCCCTTGACCTTCTTCACATTGCTGCTCCTACAAGGGTGAGTACTATCATTTTTAGTACGGGAGGGAAGCTGTGATATCCTTGAGTGGGGGGTCGTTCTGTTTACAAAATGAAGTTCCAGTAAGAGTACATCAAATGAACCAACTTTCTTTGAACTTTAATTCATCACTATATTGAATGAATGACCTCTGGATTTCTCTCTCCCATTTGGAAGTCAATTTGAAAACAAAATACCTCTGGCATAAAGAGCCAGGCATCAGAGACACCTGTTGCGCCTCAAGAACAGAGAAGGTATGAATGACAAGAGCAGCTGAATAAAATGCAACTTGCCATTAGAAATGGGTGTACTGGCATCTACAGGTGCCGCTGGCATCTCCTCATTTTCATTACTCTCTTCCTCTGGTTTCTCGTCTTCAGTAGCAGGGTTCTGCCGTGGTGACTTGGAGTTGTCGCATGGAGCACACGCTGGAGAGGTGTGACCTTGCAATAAAGAATAGATACCAAAGATCTTTGCCGTGCATTTTCAGTTACAAATGCAGAGACAAGTCTTCAAATCCTTAGCGTTAAAGCATGTACCTCTTTTCTCACGAGATTCTTTAATTTGTTCACAAAGTCGTCCAAACTCTGTATCCATTTCGTTCCTCACCATTGAATATGCAGTGTCTTGCAAAACATAGGCGCTGTGACGATCTGAAATTTTACAGACTTTATCTGAATGTTGTCTACCAACCAATGAAACTGTTTTGATCACAGAAAAAATTGCTTTCTTCATAGGTCGGTTCCAAAAGGTTATCTCAGTGAATATTTTCAGCATAACAACATCGAAGTTAATTAAAACAAAAGCACTAGTTCCTTGGGAACACTTGTATCACAATTCCATACCCAAGTAGCAAAATGATAAAATATTTACAATGTGGTATGAGATGTTCTCTGTGGATGTCCAAAATCATCTAATCCATCCGAAGTCTATTGTCCACACACAGCATTTATCCATCTATACATCTGACAGATATTTTAAACTAGGGCTAAAAAGCACATCCTCACCTGTAGATCTTTGATCCGGGTAGTACTCTGAGGCATTGTTACAGATTAGATCGATGTCCTTCAGATAGTCTCCTGCAGCGAGGTACTGGCGCGAGTCAATTTGAGTCAGAACTGTTGAAAGATCCATCGGCTCTTTAATCCTTGTGGCATAGTCAGGTACCTGCAGATCAAATACAAGCATTCAGAGGTTTTCTTAACCTTGCACACTGTCTACCAAAATTATTCTGAAAACTTTAAATAAACGACTTCCTAAAAACTCTCAACATTTGCGATGCATCAGAAGATGCTGAAATTAACCAGTTTGCTTCTCAAAAATGGAAGGGCTCTTTCAACTGGCATTAGAGCTGCTAGGAGAGGACAACAAGAAGTAGGGAGGTCAGAAGCACGTGCATGGTAGAGAAGAAACACTGAGGGTGGGAGATTTATTTCACTTTGCTGCAGAAAATCACAACAGTGAAAGCTGAGCAAGCCATCCGACATTTTCTTTGTTGTCGACATTGAGGAAAAGGTGCATGAATTGCACCTGTGAAGTACCTATTGCAGGCATCTACTTTAGAATGAGATAACTGGGCCGAGAGGTGCTGATTTCTTCCCTCAGACCAGAAGAGGAGCCTAATGACTAGTTCAGATGAGGACATATGTATTTGTCGAGATTTTTCACAGCTCAAGAACCTAGGAGGAAAGGGGAAGAAAAGCCAGTGGATGCCCACATGAAGAGGACTTTTGCTGATCCGCAGGTATATTCAAGTTACATCTGTCTTTGAAATACACGCCCCTAGTTTAGGCTTATCTAATAAATTAAGGAGAAAAAGGGATCTAAGCAGCCAATTGGAGGAAAAAGAAAACACACTGCACTTATGATTGATTCCTATTGAGGAGTTCCAGATGAAACAGAGAACAGGACCTCAAAACTTATTTTTACAAACTGCTGCTCCTATTCCTGTTCCCACAGGAACTGACAGTCCAAGAAAGGGCTTTAGACTTCATTCAAGTAGTCCTGTAAATATTGTTTGTAATTATAAGGAAAGATCTCTGTGCTTTTCAGTGCTGTGACATGCCTACGTATCAAAGCCTTTTCATGAGCAAACTGTGTTGGCATTTGGACTGGCTTTTTAGAATGAAACCAGGGCTTTCAGCGAATAATCCCATAAGAGACATTTGAGAGTCAGCAAAATGACATATGACAAATTACTGACAGAAAATGACCACCAAAGCAAATCCCAAAGAGCTAGTAACTTTGATAGGAAAGTTTTAGATGTACTTCTTATATCCTCCTCACCTCTTTTCTTTACAGGAGGCTTAGCCACTTCATTTAGAATTAGGTCCTCAAAAAAAGCTGCTCTCTCTGCCCTACCAGACAATTCAATATTGCACACTTCTCCAAATTCCTTATTAAATAATTTTTGGATCTAAAGCAGAAGGAGGAAAGACATTTCAGATTTAAGGCCACAAAAACTCATATTCTATTCCAAAAAGACGAGTACCTTTTCAAATTAAGAATAACCTGAAGAACACAAACTGAAAAAAGTTATCTTCCTGGCCTTAAAAGGCTACATTTTCACAGGCTGGCACGGCAAATTCAAATATCGCCTTTAAGAATCACCTGTAGAATTAAAGCTCGCTGAAGGGATTGTACGCTACACTGATAAAGTAATGGCTTTCACCACATCCAACAGCGCCTCCTTTGTATTTACTTGCCTTGCTGCATCCTTTACTTAGAACCTTTATGGCTATAGAGGGAAGAGAAAGGCTTCAGCAGACAAGTGAGGGCTTTTTGCTGAGTTTTTATTTCTCTACCAAAAGGTGTCTGAAGTAGCTAGTACCTCTACGTCTTCCTCCATGTTCAAGTTCTAGTATTAAAAGGTAGGTAAGGAATTTCACTACTTATTTTAGAAGGAATTTACAACCTGTACAAAAACTTCTGTGGGAACTCAAGCACTTTCAAAGCAGTTGATAATTAACACCTCTAGGTTAGACCCGTTCTCTTCCCCCAATAACTGAGACAAAATAATCAGAATGAGAACAGTGTGGTCCTGTTTTGGGCACCTTCCCTTAATGTAAACTCTCAGAAGTCAATGAAGTCCTGCATGTACTTTTACTACAGTTTATTTAGGAATACAACTAGAATTCAATTCCAAAGTTACTTTAGCAGAAATTGGAACTCAGCTTTCCAGCTTGGAATGCTTTGGCCTATCTGAAGAAAGAAACTGATTTTTTATTTTTTTTAATCAAAGTGTTTCAATTCTCTACTAAATTGCATTATTAGCAGTTTACCCAACATAGCATGGAATGGCAGACTGTCAGAAGAAATCTCTTCAGTAAAGACATCCTCTTGTCATTTCAAGCACTGCATATTCTTGACTGAACCACTTTGTAGCCACCTGAATTATTGTATTAATTTATTATTTGCATGCATGAGAAAGGGGTGAAAGTCACTTGCTTGACTCAGAAAAAACCTTAAGCAGATGCTTTCACAGTATTCTTTTTCTCTAAGCAAATTTTAAGTGATTTGTTAGGGTGCCTGAGTAATAACAGCATGCATTTAACAAAGCACAGCATTTTGATGCTGAAAGCATTCATAAATTACAAGACACTGAAGAAATAGTAAGAAAAGTATTGACAAATACCTCTTCTGGGAGATCTGAGTGACATACATCAGACGTAGCAAGCAGCAAAACTGGCGAAAATGCTGGAATGTTATGTAGTAGAGTTAGAAAAGTAAGTTTCAAAGCAGGTCCAGCATTGTCCCACCATAAATGGATATCTGGGACATAAATTATGCTTGGTGCTGTCTTCTGAGCATTTCGGATCAGCTACTGAAAAGGAAAGCTTGGGTAAGAAAACTAAAACACGTAGAATAACCTGTTAATACATAGCTACATAGCCATTGGACTGCCCCATGAAATGAAACTACATGAACAGAGTGGCAAGCATCCTTTCACATAAGGAATTTCTCTGTGCACCCTTTCAGATTATCAGTATTCGGAGAACTCTAGTCAGAAGATGGGAAGGATATATTCAGGCAGTGGCTAGACACCGTAGCTGTATGGCCACAGCCACAATCATCGCATAACAAAGAAAGGAAATGTCCCTCTTATGGGACACATCAGTATTCAGTCATGTAACATGTCTGTCCTTACTTGTATGGCTCTCAAACGTTTCCACTAAAGGTAAAAATATTTTGAGGTAGTGATGCCAAACAAGAAAATGGATTTCCTGCCTAAACGTAAAAACACCAAATCTGTTCATTTTTTCTAGTTAAAACCACATCAGCGTGCAAATGAAGTGTTTTGTGAATGTTAATGCTTTTATTGCACATACTGCAACAGCACAAGTTGTGTATGTCCGTGTGAAAACAAAATAAACAGAAGCCCCAAACCTTGGTTGCCTTACTAATATAATTTAAAAGAAGGCTACAAAAAGTAGCCGACATGCAGTCTGGTACAGAGCCATCTACTGGGAGCACACAGTCTTAGGAGGCAATGAGAACTACTTTCTGGATCCCAGTGACATGAGCAGCATTTCTTTCCACAAAGAGATGCTTATTAGCAACACCGCCCAGCTTTCTGAGCTGCTAGCAACATCCTCACTGTGAAATTGAGTATGGAAAATGTGGACATGTACAACATTCAGATTGTTTGTGGTTTTGTCTAAAAGAAAAGGGGATTTTCAGACAGAAGCAAACATCCCAGCACATTAAAACAAGGCCACCTCCATTACCAATGAATTTTGCTCACCTTACTTGCAACTTGATTGATCCTTTACATACAGTCAGTGAATCCGATGAGAATAAAAAGGTACGTGTCCGCAGATTTCTTCTGGCAGTGCAACATTTGTAAGCAGAACAGAAACGTCCAGGGTGTGAACGGGAAACTTCTCCAAAGCGTGCAACACCGTGGGTGCCACGTAAGAAACCTGGTCGTACCCTTCTTTTCCTACTATTAGCGGACGGGGCCGGCATGATGTTGGTTCGCAGAAAGCACTCCTAGAACAAGAGTTAAGAAAACAAGTTTATAAATGAGGTGCTGAATAGACAGACACACAGACGTTCCAAGTATTTTTCCTATAGACTTTCTTTTCCCTCCCCAAATAATCCAAATGGCAGTGGTATATTAAATACATGTAAGATTTCCAGTTAAGTTATTCAGTCATCCCAAATGTTTCCTCTCCTTCCCTTGTGTTTCCTATTCTTTACTAAACCAAGACTGCAAATTAATATCCCTGCAATCTTGCTTTACTACTAGGAAATAAATTTGCTAGGAGCATTTGTTTCCCCACTACAATCAGGCTGTACCTTTGCTGGCTTAAATCAAAGATGCTAGAGACTTAGCCTTGCTCTGAAGCACAGAAAATCTTCTGGACAGCACAGCAATAGAAACTGAGAAAAATAACTGATCCAGCTGCAACAACATGATCTAACTTTCCAACTGTGGGCTTGCATGACTTCCATACTAAAATACCAAAAGATTAACACAACTTGGTGGCTTAACAAATAAAGACACCGTTCAAATTTTTCTCAAGGTGTTTTAACAAGCCATTTCTCAGTTTTCTTTCTGCTACATAATTCACTACTGGTTTAACAATCCTGGAAAACACAAGGGCAAAAGGTGGCAACACAAACCCATAAAGTTGGCGTATTTTTAGCTAAAAGGACAGACAGCACATTTATGTGGTCTTGAGTCTTTCAAAGAATGCCATGGATTAAGTCAACGTGTTCTGGTAGTCTACGGATCACTTTGGCTTAGGAAGAGAAGCCTGGGCTTTTCAATTTAGTCATTCAGAGCAACTTCATTACAACTTTAGTCCCTTCACCCTTTCTTCTTGTGAATACCAAGCACCTCTTCAACACACAAACTTGATGTTACCCCTTCGTCTACCACCCCTCGCACTTTGAACAGCTGGAACTGTTTAAAAGACTCAGCAGACCTGAGAATTTAAACGTAACAGGGATCTATCTTTCTTTACCTGCTGAAACAGAGGCGTTTTTTCTCTGGTCCGTCAGGCATTCCATCTTTTAATTCATCTCCAGAAACCAAGGATGCATCGTCATCACTGTCGAACATATCATCTTGTAAAATACGATTGAAATGCTCTGAAAGGCAAAAGAGGTTTGTTAACTTTCCTGAATAGCCTTTGTCTCTTTCTCTTACATTAATACAGCTTCTAAATAAGTGCCAAAACCCTTTCTTCATTTGAGAGCACACACTGAAAGCTATTTCCTAGAGTTCATCCCACCACAGATTTAAGGAGATGGCACAAGGCCCTACAAAGCTGTACTAAGTCCCACTGATGTGGTATCACTGATGTGATAAGGTATGCTACTCTTGGTGATTTTTTTCTCCCCCTTGGAATAAAGGAGATTACGAACAATTTCTGCAGTTACTAAATAACTAAAAAAAAAAAAAAAAAAAAAAGACCATTTCTTTCTGGAGGAGGTTCCCACAATGAAAGCACGGTGATAAAGGATGTGATGGTCACAGAATTCCATTCGTCTAGTAAGTATCAATGCTAATTGATCTCACGTGCACATGTATAGTATGATCCACAAACATTTAAATTAGGAGACTGGTTAAAAATGATGATAGCTAAAACAATATTTAGCTTAGACCAGTTATACTTGTATCCTGGTCCTGACATTCTTCAGAAAGGAATTAGAAACATTGACCTAGAAATGCTTCCCCTCCAAAGATCTGAGTTTTGATTTTTGAAAGAAAAATAGGTGCCTTATACTTCAAACCTCAAGTCAACCTCTACAAATGCTAATTATCTTAGCTGCCATCAGAAGCAGGATGCTTCAGTAGAGAACGCATCGTCCTTTACTGTGTATTGAGTCATTCAGAGCTTCCATTTGGCATTTCAGTTTCGAATCCACAATAAAACCTATGCATTATATTCCAGACATGCCCAAAAGAAAGACATGCACATGCAAAAAATAAAATTCTACCATCATTATGTCTGAAAGGTTTAAGTTGATTGCACAAACCACAAGTTTTTGCTTTAGCAGAATTATAAAGAAGTGGATGCTGTGGTTATATCTTGCTGTCGGTCCTCCTTTAGCGCAAGCTGTGCATACGGGAAGATCTTCTGCACAACTTGTAAAATATTCTCTACTGATCTTTTAAAAAGTGCCATGAAAATGGGTGATAGTGCTTGTCCGGGTGAAGCCAAGATCCTGTTTGATGCCAGAACAACCTTCTTCCTAGTGGTCATTCAAAACTGGGAAAAAAATAGTCTACCAAGTCGGCTTTTTTTGATTTGGTAATAAATCTGCAGACTGTTAAGTCATCAAGCACTTCAAGACTGTTTGAAATAATCTCTACATTAATATAAAAGGAATTCCTCAAACACACTGCGGCCGCTTACCTTTAATATACTCGTTGGATGCCATGGAGCTGTATTTCTTGCTTTCGCCTGCGCTGGAAGGCTTCCTTTCCTTGTAAGGTTGTTTACTGCCCTCGCTTCTGCATTGCTCACATGAAGAGCCATCTGGAGGATGGGATTCTTCCTTCTTCTCCCACATTATCTTCTGGAAACAATGATCTAAGTGTTCCAAGGAGCCTTTCGCTTTCCTGGTGTTTCTCCTTTTTCTTCTTCTCCTTTTTCTTCTTCTTTTACGCTTGCGATTGGCATTGTCAAAGTGGAGCGCACAGAAACACAAATCGTGAAGTCTGAAAGAAACATGCAAGTTAAAAAGAGAAAAAAAAGATGTGGCACTTGTTGCCTATATGAAACTTGATTTATTTTACCACAGGTGATGATTTGCAGCATGTCAGCTATTTTGTGGTGCTATGTGCACACGCAACTTACTTTAGATGCAGCAAACTTAAGCCCTCAGATTGAAGGACCATAGGTCCTGGTTTGTACACAGATCATTAACAATGGCTAGCTCTGGAATAGGTGCAAGCAGAAAAAAACTTTTAACCTAATCCAGAATGGTGTACGGATGTGATTCGAATTATGTGGTCCAAAGCTCTGACACAATTCAACAATAGCTTTCATGTCTTCACTGATCAACCTAACAACATGATCCCCAGTCAGCTGATGCTATCTAAATAACTTAGAAACTACCAGAAAAAAAAAAAAAAAAAAAGAAAAGAAAAGAAAAAAAGAGAAGAAAAAAAAGGAGAAAAAAAAAAAAAAAAGAAGACATGAGAAGCACCCAGAAAAGAATTAGGATAAAAAATGCGGAGTATGCTGGAATCCTTGCTTACTTGGAATCCTTCTCTCCATGTTTATCTTTAGACTTCTTTTTCTTCTAGAACTTGTGATATTTTTGCATTTTTTTCACCAACTAAAAGCTCCTTTTCTATCTTTCTGTCTACGCTGCCAGTTGTTTTGCTTCCATTGCTGTAACCATCCCCACAGGGCATTTGCTACCATCCATGAATCGGTGTAGAGATAGAGAACTGGCCATTTTTCTCGTTCAGCAATGTCTAAAGCCAGCTGAATGGCTTTCACTTCTGCAAACTGACTCGATTCACCTTCTCCCTCAGCAGCTTCTGCAACTCGTCGCGTATGACTCCATACAGCAGCCTTCCATCTCCGATGCTTCCCCACAATACGACAGGACCCATCAGTGAACAGGGCATATTTCTTTTCATTCTCTGGCAACTGGTTGTACAGTGGGGCTTCTTCAGCACGACCCACCTCCTCCTGAATCCTTGACGGCCCAGCGTCGTCATCATCTTCGTCATCTCTATACTTAGTTTTGGCAGAAGCCTTACCTGGATTGGCAGAAGACTCTCTGCGTTCTAAACGACTTGAATTTCTATACCATATTTTCACCTTCTCTACAGGGGCAGCTTGCACTGCTACTGCTCGTTTCTCTGACTTTGTTACAGGGTCTGCCACAGGGGTTGGAATGCCCTCTGCAGGGTCAACTTGCACTGCTACAGCTCGTTTCTCTGACACGGCCACAGGAGCTGGAGCGGCTACAGGAGCTGGAGCAGTTGCAGGAACCGGAGCTGTAGCGGCTACAGGAGCTGGAGCTGGAGCTGGAGCAGTTGCAGGAGCTGGGACTGGAGCAGCAGTAGGAGCTGGAGCTGGAGCGGCTTCAGGAGCTGGAGCTGGAGCGGCTTCAGGAGCTGGGACTGGAGCAGTTGCAGGAACTGGGACTGGAGTAGCGGCCGGAGCTGGAACTGGAGCGACTGCAGGAACTGGGACTGGAGCAGCTGCAGGAGCTGGAGCTGGAGCGGCTTCAGGAGCTGGAGCTGGAGCAGCTTCAGGAGCTGGGACTGGAGCAGTTGCAGGAACTGGGACTGGAGTAGCGGCCGGAGCTGGAACTGGAGCGACTGCAGGAACTGGGACTGGAGCAGCTGCAGGAGCTGGGACTGGAGCGGCTGCAGGAGCTGGGACTGGAGCGGCTGCAGGAGCTGGAGCTGGAGCGGCTGCAGAATCCACCGTAGGGGTCACAGTGGCCGTTGGATCTGTCACAGGGTTTGGAGTGGCCGCAGGGTCTGTCACTAAGTTGACAGCAGTATCAATGGCAGCTCGATAGGCATGAGCCAGGCCCCAGCACGTTACAATGATTTGTGTTACTTTGGAACTGCCAGAATCATTACACCTTTTTTTCAAGCATTCTGCCAGTTTTTGAGGATTTTGCCATTGTTCAGGGGTGAATTTCCAACACACTGGGGGTGCCAACTGCTCTAGATGCCTGCCCATATCCACCCATACTCCCTGCCACCCACAACTATACTGCCTCCGGGCAGATCTCCGGATGAGCTTCATAAGTAGTTGTTTAACTTTAAGCAGAATCTGAAGTGCATTCATGAGGCAGAACAACAAGACTATGGTATTCTGAGTATTCCAGAAATATTCAATATCTTGGAGAGCTATTGTGACAAGCTCAGGGGATAAGAGGGTGGTGAAGGAGGAAGGCAGAGTGACCCAGGAGGATACAGGGGTGGTGAAGGAGAAAGGGAGAGTAAGCAAGTAAGGAAAAATATCCTCCCCTTTCCCCTCCACAGATTGACTCTCTAATGGAGAAAAACAATAGGTATAATTGCTAATAGTTCCCAAGATGCTGTTTCCAAAGTACAGAGTCCACGATGTTACTGAGTATAAATACCAAGTTAGAGTCATGACCAGATATCTTATCGTCTCATAAGCCATTGCTATAACACTTAGTACCATAATGGTCTGAAACCAGGGCCCGGAGAGGAGAAACAACACTACAGAGAGCAAATACGGAAAATAATGTACTATAATACTCAATTTGGAAAACAGGCGCAGCAGAGTTGTGATTAAAGCAATCAGCATCATGACAAGTGACTATTAAGCAGGTCTAATCCTTCCACCAATTTTAGTTTAACACACTCTGATCAGATCTGCCGTTATCTCAACCTTTCGGGCCCCACGTTGGGCGCCAAAAAAGGCTGTCGTGGTTTAACCCGACCGGCAGCTAAACACCACGCAGCCGTTCGCTCACCCTCCCCCCTCCCTCTCTGGGACGGGGGAGAGAAATGGAAAGTGAAGCCCGTGAGTTGAGATAAAGACAGTTTAATAAGACAGGAAAAAAAATAACAAAAATAATAATAACAATAATAATAATGATGATACAATGGTGATAATACGAAGTAATAATAGTATGTAC
Organism: Aythya ferina; assembly: GCF_964211825.1. NCBI lineage: Eukaryota > Metazoa > Chordata > Aves > Anseriformes > Anatidae > Aythya > Aythya ferina. The sequence goes on from NW_028181354.1 coordinate 44,792, forward strand.
AAACAAGTGATGCACAATGCAATTGCTCACCACCCGCTGACCGATGCCCAGCCTAACCCCGAGCAGTCCGGCCCCCTCCCCCCGGCTAGCCACCTATATATTGTTTAGCATGACGTCAGATGGTATGGAATACCCCTTTGGCTAGTTTGGGTCACCTGTCCTGGGTCTGTCCCCTCCCAGCTCTTACTGCACCCCCCAGCCTGCCCGTTGGCAGGACAGAGCAAAGGCTGAGATGTCCTTGGCTTAGTATAAGCACTGCTCTGCAACAATTAAAGCATCGGGGTGTTATCAGCACTCTTCTCATTCTAAGCCAAAACACAGCATTCCACCAGCTACTAGGAAGAAAATTAATTCTGTGCTAACTGAAACCAGGACACTATTTCACTTTCACTACCTTCTGCACGGGTATATTTTCTTTTTCTGTTTCCTTCTGTTTCATTTTTCTGGCGACAGTTCTCCAAATGAGCTGACACAGGTGGAAGCGCATGTCTTTCACGAGAATGTCTTCCGGAATGTTGCTGAAGTACTGAGCAACGATGCAAGTCTGCTCGGGGTGTGCTAAAGCGACGTACATCTTCCTCTCTCAAGAGGGAACCGTGAGGCCATCCGCTTTTGTAATGATAACGCTTATGTGACCTGCTGTAGTTAAGTTGCAGTCGATTTGTCAAGGGCTGCATCGCCGTGAGAGAATTTTCTCTCTCTACTGTCTCCTGTCGCATGAGGTGAATAGTAATCGTTCTAATAGCTACATCTTTCCCATCTCCGTGCTTCATCTCGATAGTATCTTTCTCTGCTCCAACTTCTTTCCCCTTTGGATCGGTAATATCTATTGCTACCTTGTTCTGATCTTCCTCCACTGCCAGATCTGTACTTTGAATATTTGACTGCTCGTCTGCCATTCTCAGGGCTGTTTCTTTCAGCAGGGAAAGCTCTGCACCTGCTTCCCTCCCAGTACTCCTGCTTGTGACGCTTTTGCTCAACAACTTCCATGCTCTGAGAGCACCTCCTCTTGCTGGAAGGACCTGCTTTTTGACTCTCCTTCTCTTCAGTAGGAGCACGTTCCCTCTTGCTTTGGTAACGCCCTTTGTCAGTGTTTTTAGTCTTGTCCTTTGTATCTTGGCATCTCTCTGTAATAGCTGAGGAGGAAAGGTTTTTAGAGCTACATTCAGTGTCAGACTTGAGAGAGGAAGTTTGCCGCAATTTCTCACCAGGCTCACAAGACTCTTTGCCGGACAAAACGTTTTCTTTTGAAATGAGGTCACGTTCTTTTGATCGTCTTGGTTTCTCCTTCTCTCCACCGTCATCACATTGGTACTGTGCGAGGTATTCATCATTCCCAGCAGATTTCGGAGGGTCCGCGACACTGCACAAAATAAGATCACATTTCTCACTTCTGCTGAAGGACGTGAATATTAAGAGGAAAACCTTCCAAAGTCAAACAAACAAAAACCTCCGGACTACAGAACACTCGCAAAGATATGCCATTTAGAAACCTCTCCGGTGATTAGGACACCTTCTCCAGCTCCCAGAGAAAGTGTTTTTTCCCCTCTTGCTTCTGAAGCCATTGAACTAAAAAAGCAAACGCATCTCTCTCCCTCCACATGCTGCTCTGAATAAGAGCCAGAATATTCAAAACCACCCTATTTGTTCTCCCCACAGAGCTGAAAAAAACACCAGTTGAAACAGAGTTTTCTACCTCTCTCCCAAGAATTTACATTCACATACCCTATGACTGAAAAAATACAAGGCGGGACTGAGGAGGAACAGCCAGTGCTGGAAATGAAAAAAAGCAGCCCGTTTCTTCAGTCTTAAGCCTATGCTACTAGGAAAAAAACAAAACAAAACAAGAGGAGAGGAAAACAACAGCGGGAAATTTACCTATTCTCCACATGTTCAATTGCAAAGCCTCCTCTGGAGGATCAACAGCTGTGAATTCAGTGTGCTTAGGAGAAATCAGATCTACATCTGAACCACAACTCTTTCAGTAGTATCACTAACTTATGTGTTGCCTTCAGGGGGCAGTGGCGACCCGGTTCAGGAACGGCACGGCGACCAACCCCAGGCCGCTCGGTCCCTCGGCTCACACACACCAATGTCCCTGGCACTCGGTTACAAAGGGCAGACAGACCAAGAAGCACTTGCTCTTCTTCCAGTGTGGTGGGAGAAGTAGTGAAAACGATGCGGCACTTCATGGAAAGGTTTAACGTGGACCTGTTCACTGTTACACAGGCCTTTCTGAAAAACACTGGTGAAGTGGAGACTACATCATACTTTCTGCAGACAGAGCAGCGTTTGGATGGATCCCCTGTATGGAGCAGAGAGGACGATTTAGAATTGCAAAAGGATGATGAGCATGTTAGAAGTAAATTGATAGCAAAATTTGGAGCTGAAAATGTAGCAAAGCGAGTAGCATTTAGGAAAAGTTAGTAAAGTAGATGGAAATGACTGTTCTGTTACAGTGGCAAGAACTTAATAAAAGAAAGGTCATTTCAGAAATGCAGATGTGATGGAGAATGTTATATTGTTCTGTAATATGGTGGATGGCAATTGGCGTTTATTGTCGAGTCAGATGGGGTTCTATACCCGAGGCCCATAGCGCCACTTCCGCTTGCTTACATCACAGCCCACACACTACTGTCCATCAAGGGAGGGGCTCCACCTTTCCGTACAGCACGACATCTAACTACCCACACACCTAAATAGAGGACCAAGCAGCACCTTGAGAGACCCAAGCCTCATGGAGGTGCCTGCATATTCAAGGGAGGTGTTTGTGTGGCCTGGGGAGATTCTCTGGTGCTCTGACATACTGCTTGCGTGCCCCAGGGATACATTATCTAATGCCCAAGGGAGGAGCCTTGGGGCTTTTGGAAGGTGTAGGGATGACCTGGATTGATGCCTGATTGCTCTGGGGAGATGCTGGGATGTCCAGAAAGATGCTTGGGTGACCAGGGAGATGCTTGGGTGCCAGATGGAAAATGCTGATGTGCCTTCAGATGATGCCTGGCAGGATCTTGTGCATCCCACAGAAGATCTTGGGTGCCAAAGGAGGTGCTTCCCATCTCCAGTGAGAGGTTTGTGTGCCCCGGGTGGTGTTTTGGAACCCTGGGGAGACGCGTGGGTTCTCCACTCAGATATAGACATGTGGTGGGAAGATTTCTGTGTGCTCCGGTGAGGTGCTTGGTTGTTCCAGGGAGGTGCATCTGTGCTGCAGGGACATGCTTCGGTGACAGGGGCACAACTCTGTGTGATTAGGGGATAACTTTGTGTGCCCCAGGGAGGCTTTTCTTGTGCCCCAGGGGTATGCTTGTATGCCCTAGGGAGTTGCTTGTGTGCCCTGAGAATATCCTTGGGCTCTCTAGGAAGATGCTATATTCCTCTGGGGTCACTTGGGTGCCCCAGAAGATTCTTCAGTGTTGCGAAGCATGGACGAAAGCACGACAGACACCAGCAGAGTCAGATCATGCTTCACCATTTTGTTGCCCGAATAGCCCAACTTTTATAGTGAATTTTACAGGGGTGGACAGTGTTTCACACAAGATTATTGGTCAAAAGCACTCAGACAAACCGTTAAGAAAATAACACCACCTGCAAGAAGAGAACCCCCCTTTTGATTAGAAGTTAGGAAAACAACCCCCTTTGTGCTTAACGGCCACGTAGACCTAGTCCTTGAGGCCAGCTGCTGATAACAATATTATCTGAGTTCCTTAATTGGGTGATGTGGGAGTCATTGCAGTGGGAGCTTCTCATAGTTACTCTGGCAGCTTGGTTTGCTCAGCTACAGCAGGCCCTGAGATTTCTAAGGCCTACCCCTGGTTGCTTAAAGCAAGCTTAGATCGAACAATTATGCCAATTCCCAACAATTCCCTTGTTTTCTTTTTGTACAAGCAGTACTTGGTTTTACAGCAGATGTCAAATACATAACATAACACAACTATATAACTTAATCCTAATAACACTACAATTACTGTAAGCACTTAATGGTAACACAATCTAATAGTAACACACTTAAACCTAATCACTTGATGGTGATCAAAGGCTGTTCTTGACAGTCCTTGAGGTGTCACAGCCCACGTCATTGTCAGAATGATTATCAGGAACCTCTTCATGGTCGTCTTCAGCGTGTGCAGATTCTAAAACTGCTTCAGTCCACTTTGCAGTGATCCACTGGGTACCTGTTCCCGGCACCACTTCAAAATCCCTATAACATTTTGCAAGTAACCCTTTAACCACATTTATCACAATACTACGTGTAATGATGATTGACACCACAATGAACAGAATCCTTAATCCCCCTTTGACTAATCCCAGTAACCATCTATGCATTGTTTCAAACAAATCAGTGAACCATTGATTGAAAGGATTGATACCATATTGACTCTTTCTCATGTGCTCTTTCAGGAAAGTAATGAATTTGTGAGTTGAAAAGGTCTAAACAGTACATTCCCTTAAATTTCTCCAAGTGGCTACTTCAAACAATGACTCCGTACTAGTGAAACTTGATTTTGCTCAACCGATCACAACTAGCCCTGCCCCAATTGACTCCCCGTTTTTCTAACAGCGCTGTAATAAATCCATTTCTTCTGATTTTTGCAGGCACCAATTTCCTATGCTTTTAGCCTGCCCTATGGTTATATCCCGGGATCCTGCACTGTGGCAACAATAACCTGTACTAAGGCTATATTCCGGAATCCTGCACTATGGCAACAATAACCTGAATTATGGCTATATTCCAGAATCCTGCACTATGGCAACGATAACCTGTACTATGGCTATAGCCCGGGATCCTGCACTGTGGCAACAATAACCTGTACTATGGTTATATTCCGGAATCCTGCACTACGGCAACAATAACCTGAACTATGGTTATATTCCGGAATCCTGCACTATGGCAATGATAACCTGTACTAGGGCCATATTCCGGAATCCTGCACTATGGCAATAACCTGCACTAAGGCAATAACCTGCACTATGGCAATAACCTGCACTATGGCAAACCTACACTAAGGCAATAACCTGCACTGTGGCAAAAGCGCGCTCTCACTCACACAGTACACAGCACAATCACACATACAGAGCACAATCGCACACCCAGAGGCCTCTGGCACATCTCACTCTCAATCATACCACAAGAACATAATTTAGAATGATAAGCAAACAAACAAGTATTGTCTCTCATTGTGTTCCTCATGAAATGACTTGCAACACTTTGTTTTAAAACCTTACCCTTACACAAATACTTTCAACACAAAATACCTGGACATTTAAGAATAACACATACAATTATTAACACTCCAGTTAGTATCCCTCCAGCAGCTGAAAACATACTGTTTGTCTGCAGTTTCAGGAGATCTTTGTCTGCTCCTGCGGTGAGCGGCTGAGAGTGGAGTCCCCTCCGAACAAAACGCTCAGGGTGCACCTAGGGGCGTCCACACCACAGCCGATCCCCGCAGCCAAGCAGTTGTTACGTGCGGCCGCAGATGCCACTCCAGGCACTAAAATTGCCAATGCCGCTCTAGCTGCAACCCCACACAATTCAACATTATCATTGCAATCCGGTGCAAGCAATGCCCATTTATGTCTGGTGATCTCACACAACTGTAACAAGCTAGGAGCAAATACAATGAGTTTATCTAAGTAACATGGACATCTGGTAGCATTTGCAGCAATACCTTGCCAGCCCCTATCCCCACAAATCAGAAAAACATCAGGAGGTAAGGCCAAAGCTGTACAATTGTTCCAAACACTGTAGTTGTGACCCCTTGTCTCCATGCTATAAACCCCTAAACCCTGCTTAGCAGCGTCATTGTAATCACAGGTGTTACTTGTATTTCTATACCCGTATGGCCCTTTCCAGGTTCCTGTAGCAGAATTCATCTGATAGCCACGGCTACATTCACATTCGTAGCCACCTTTCAGGTTGATACAGATTTGACTACAGATACCAGGGTTTTGACATTCATCAATATCTCCACAGTTTCTCTTGTCTACAAACTCAAACCCAGCCGGACAGTCACATTCATTTATGATGCATTCCTTCAGGGGCTCATCACCCCAGTCCTTGCAGTCTCTCTGCTGGTTACACACTTTATTGATATCTATGCATTCTCCACTTCTGCACTTGAATTTGCCAGGTCCAGAGCACTGAATAACATTGTTACAGTTTGCTTCATCAGTGCCATCCAGACAGTCTCTCACACCACTGCACTGCCTACTCCCATGGACACAGTTCCCATCTTCACATCTGAACTGGTCTGGCCTGCAGGTCTGAGAAGGGCAGTTAATTTCATCACTTCTATCCTTGCAATCAGGATCTCTGTCACAGTCTTTTTCACCATCACATTTCCAGGACACTGGGATACACTGGGTTGACTGAGGACCACAGCTGATTTCATTTACCCAGCATGCTCTCATATGACACAGCTCAGAACTTTCATCAGACCTATCTTCACAGTCCAGATCCCTATCACACTGCCATCTGTTTGGCACACACTGACCGCTGTTGCACACAAAGTCAGATTCAGCACACATCTTCACACAAGCACTCTCATCACTGCCATCTGAGCAGTCTTCACATTTTGTTCTAGCACTGTCGGCGGCAGTGCACAGGCAGGTGAGGGCAAGCAGCAGGCAAAGCGCCCCACAGCGCGGCAGTGCCCGCCGCTGCCCTGCACCTGTGTCACTTATACTATTCCTATTACCCGTGCTGTTAGTGTCAGTGGCATCCTCCTGGTACCGTTTCTGTCTTTGTCGCCCCTTACTCTCCCCCTTTTCTTTTTGCCACTGACCATTCACCACAAATGGATGAGACACATGATTACTAGTTAGGAAAGAGAGTGTAACGTCTGCTATACGGCTGCAGGCCGTGCCAGCTGCAACCCTAGCAGCTGTTTGTGAACAAGCCTGCCAGTGGTCATTTGGCGGTGTAATCTGCGTCTCTGCACTCCTGCCCTGCAATAGAGCTAAATCGTCATTAATAGTCTGTAGAATGTGGCAACCCCATGGAATGTTATCCAGAAACATAGTTATAACACCGATCTGGGGACGAATAGTCTTTTTTGCATTGCAAGATAAACCTCTTATAAAAGGAATGCTAGAGCGAAACAGCACAGCCGCTGCTGCCGCTGCCTCCATGGTTCCGTCAGACAGGCTGCAGGGTCCTGATGTCCGTCCCTCTGCTCTGTGCCGACTCGCCACACGGTGAGGGTCGGCTGCCGTTGTCCACTGACGCCTCTGGTCTCCCGTAGCAACTCGATCTCGGATGTCCCGCATCGCACCGCGATTACTTCAATGTCCCGCGTTTTTCGCGGCTCCTTTTCCCGCGTCCCTGCGCGGTTCCGCTTCCCGCGTCTCTCACCGTGAGTCCCCGCGTCTCACCGTGAGTCCTGTGTACAGCGTTTGCGGCTCGGTGTCTGGCTACGGCGCCAGTCCGATGTCCGCTCCGATGTCCACTCCGATGTTCCGGCGGCGCTCCGATGTCCCGCGCCGCTCCGATGTCTCAGTGTCGGGCTCAGGCTCAGCGCTGTGATGTCGCAGCGCCGCTGGCCCCGGCGCCGCGCCTACCCCTGGTTGCTTAAAGCAAGCTTAGATCGAACAATTATGCCAATTCCCAACACTTCAGTACTGAAGAGAGCAGTTTGTGTGCTCCAGAGAGGTGCTGGAGTGCAACTGGTTTGTTCTTGTGTGACTGGGAGGTGCTTTGGGCTGTGGGAAAATTCTTGGTTACCCTCAGCAGCTCCATGGGTCCTCCAGGAAGGTGCTTGGATTCCCCAGGGTAATGCTGGTGCACCCAGGAAGGTGTTTGGCTGACCCAGGGCGATGGATGTGTTACTTGAGAGACGTGCTTCATTGCTGCAGGGAGATTCCTGGGGGCTTTAAAGATATTCTTGGATGACCTATGCAGATGCTTTTTCAGTGCTCCAGAGAGATGTTAGAGTGCAGTGGGGAGGTGCATGGGTCCTCCTGGAAGATGGCTGTGTTCCCTGGGGAGAAGATTGGCACCTCAGGGAAATGCTTGTGTTCCCGTGGAAATGCCTTGGAACTCCAGGGAGATGCTTGGATGCCTTGGGGACATCCTTGAGTTGAAATCTTGAGAAGTGATGGAGTTCTCAGGGGACACCCTATGATTCCCTGGGGAGTTGCTTGGTTGTCCAAGCAGAAACCTCTTTTCTCCAGGCAAGTTCTTGAATGTCCCGGGGAGATGCTTGTGTGCCCCAGGGAGATGCCTCACTGCCCTCTGGAGATACGTGCTGGCACCACTGAGTGCTGGGCAGAGATGCTTGTTTCCACTGGGAGTATAATGAAGTTCCTCAGAGAGCTGCTACGATGGGAATGGTAATGGTTGGCTCCTGCAATGGCATGATTTTGTTCCTGCTGGGCATGTTTTTGTGTCCAAGAGAGGTGCTTGGTTATACCAAGGAGATGCCTGGCAAACAAAGCATTGCCCTGGTTCACACCAACATCTCCCTTAGGCAAACAAGCACATCCCAAGGGTACGCAGGCTTCTCCCTGGAGCACCCAAGAATCTCCCCAGACAACTCAAGAATCTCCCCAGACCACCAACCTATCTTACAAGGAGGACCCAAACACCTATCAAAAGCGGAAGATATTTTCCAAGGAGCATTCAGGCACCTCCCTGGAGAAGCCGAGTACCTCCTTGGGAAAGCAAAAAATCTCCCCTGGGAATACAAGCATCTTCTCGGAGAACCCTCTATAGCATCCAGGTATCTCCCAGGAGCACTCAAGCACCTCCCTAGGGCTGAACAACATCAACGTCTGTAGCCAAGAATCTCCAAAGAGCATCTTCCTGGAGGAGACATCTCAGTGGAGCACCAATGCATCTCCCCAGGACACCCAGGAACCTGCCCGGGGCATTCAAGAACCTCCCTGGAGCACCCTACTGTCCACCAAGCCACCCTGGTGTCTCCTGGAGCATGCAAACATCTCTGTGCAGCACCCAGGCATCTCTCCCAGGCATACTAACACCTCCTTGGGCATTTCCCTGGGCTACACAAGCACCTCCCTGGGATCACCCAAACATTTCCTCAGGGCACCCAAACACCTCCCTGGAACACCCAAGCCTCTCCTTTGAATTATCCAAACATAGAATCATAGAATCATAGAATATCCTGAGTTGGAAGGGACCCTTAAGGATCATCAAGTCCAACTCTTGACACCGCACAGGTCTACCCAAAAGTTCAGACCATGTGACTAAGTGCACAGTCCAATCTCTTCTTAAATTCAGACAGGCTCGGTGCAGTGACCACTTCCCTGGGGAGCGTGTTCCAGTGTGCAACCACCCTCTCTGTGAAGAACCCCCTCCTGATGTCAAGCCTAAACTTCCCCTGCCTCAGCTTAACCCCGTTCCCGTGGGTCCTGTCACTGGTGTTATTGGAGAAAAGGTCTCCTGCCTCTCGACACCCCTTTACGAGGAAGTTGTAGACTGTGATGAGGTCTCCCCTCAGCCTCCTCTTCTCCAGGCTGAACAGGCCCAGTGACCTCAGCCGTTCTTCGTACGTCTTCCCCTCCAGGCCTTTCACCATCTTCGTAGCCCTCCTCTGGACACTCTCCAACAGTTTCATGTCCTTTCTATACTGTGGTGCCCAGAACTGCACACAGTACTCGAGGTGAGGCTGCACCAGCGCAGAGTAGAGCAGGACAATCACCTCCCTTGACCTACTAGCGATGCCGTGCTTGATGCACCCCAGGACACGGTTGGCCCTCCTGGCTGCCAGGGCACACTGCTGGCTCATATTCAACTTGCTGTCTACCACGACCCCCAGATCCCTCTCTTCTAGGCTGCTCTCCAGCGTCTCATCGCCCAGTCTGTACGTGCAGCCAGGGTTTCCCCGTCCCAAGTGCAGGACCTGGCACTTCTTCCCAGGGAAGCCAAGCACCTCCCTGGAGATATTAATCAATGTCCACGTGGCACCCAAGCATCCTCCCTGGTCACCCAAGCATCTTCCTGGACATCCCAGAATCTCCCTGGGGCAAACAGGCATCAATCCAGGTCACCCCTACACCTTCCTAAAGCTCCAAATCTCCTCCCTTGGGCATCAAAATATGTGTCCCTGGGGCACATAAGCAGAATCCTGGTGCACCAAAGATCTCCGCAGGAAACCCAAACACCTCTCCAGAATACAAATACCTCCATGAGGCACCCAAGCATCTCCCCAGGGGACCATAACATCCACCTGGAGGACCAACAGTCCTCCCCACAGCACTCCAGCATCTCACTGCAGCACCAAAGCATCTCCCCTGGAACCCAAGCACCTCCTGAAGCACACAGACATCTCTCCAGGTCTGCTTAGTGTCAGGCTGAGTCACCAAGCTTCCCCCTGGAATGCGCAAGTCCTCCTTGGAGAAACCAAGCATGGCCTTGGGGCACAGAAGCACCTCCCTGGATCAGCCCCACAGAGCCTTGAAGTAGGCAAGAATCTCTCTGGGCACACCAGGGTATTCCCAGGGCATGCAAGCACCTCCCAGTGCTCTGTGGAGGTGCTGGAGTGCTCTGGGAGATGCCTGAGTGTGGAGGAATGGTTAAGTGAAGTAGGCCATGTGAACATTGAACAGCTAGGAGGCCGCGAGCTAACAAAGTATCGAACACAGCTCAAATGAGCCTGAGAAAGTACGTAAGTAAGCCTGAGAAAATACGTAAACGCACCTGGGAAAGTACGTAAAATCTGGGAGGTTTCAGGGAGGTTTCAGGGAGGTTTCAGGGAGGTTTCAGGTACAAGAACATGATATCTGTTGGTGGTCTGGGAAAGTACTAACTGTGTTATTTCGGTGGGAAACTAGCTGATAGAATAGAGAAATGCACTAACCAATCATGAGCTTAGCTTTTGCAATATGTATGAGCTAATTATATTGAATTAGATAAAAGACGACTGAGCTATCCAATAAATCGAAGTTCACTGATCACTCATATTGAGCGTCTGTGTCTTCCTTCCGTCGACAACAAATGTCCTCGCAACAAATGGCGCCCGAACAGGGACCTGCTATACGGGGACAGGGACTTCGCTGGAGTTGAACCTGCACTGGAATTGAACCTGCGAGCCACGGTTGGACGGAATACGAGAACCGGTCCTGCAACGCAGCTCAGGAGGTGAAAAGGATTACAAATTGCTGAATCTCCGCACCCGAGGCCTGAAAGGTGAATGGACAAGAAACCTGCAATCCCCGCACCCGCAGCTCGGAAAGGGAGTCCTCGCACCCGGGATGAGCCTATAGAGGGTCCCGCCGGAAAGCGTCGCCAAGGTCTTTGCAAAGGCTGCAACGGTACCGACGTATATAAAGGTATGGAGAGACAAGCGGCGTATGATTTGCTCAAATGCTTTTTAGAAAAGCGGGGCACACAGGATGTATGTTGTAAAAAGGAATTGCCAAAGTTATTAGCTTATGGGGTAGTTAAGGGTTGTTTTTTAAATCCTGATACTGTGTTTGAACATGCAGAGTGGAGGAAGTTTGGGGACAAACTATTTGATGAGGTAATTAGTGATAACAAGATAGCGAAAAAATTGATGAAGCCATGGAGAGCAGTAACTAATGCATTAGCAACACATCAAGCTGAACAAAAAATAGCTGCTGCTGCAACAGAACGATTAGGATCATCCAGTCAGAAGGGGGGGGCTTCTGCTTCTTCCTCTACTCAGCAAAGAGCTGAGGAACAAGCTTACCGCTCTCCACCATCATATAGAACAGTTATAATTCCACAAGGGACTTCGGTAGGTTGGAGGTTGGACTCGATGACCTTGAGGTCTCTTCCAACCTAGAAAATTCTGTGATTCTGTGATTCTGTGATCAGGGGAAGAAGAACCTTCACAGCCACAGCCACCGACAGCCCCGCCCGCACCCCCGCCCGCACAATCAGAGAATAGAGAAAGGGTGGGTGAGGAATCAGGTACAAATCCATTTTCAACAAATCCATTTAAAATCAATGTACAGGACAGGGAGGAGACATGGAAAAAAATAGCGCATGAAGCAATGAAGGAAGGGAATCTTGAAGTAGCAGCACAAATAACAACAGCCTACCCGGTGGTGTACTCACCTCCAGATGCACAGGGAAATGTACAGGCTCAGTTGACTAATTTGGATTGGAAATTATTAACACAATTACGATCTACAGTAAATGAGTCTGGATTAAAAGGAGAACCTACTCGTCAAATGTTAGATTATATTTGGGGGACAAATATTTTGCTCCCAGGAGATATTCGTAGCATAATGAAACTAATCTTAACACAGCATCAACAACTTTTGTTTAATGCATATTGGCACGGTATCTGTCAAGAAGAGGTAGCGATAATACGAGCGCCTGGGGATCCCTTGTATGGTGTTACATTAGACGAATTACTGGGTATGGGACCATATTTTAGAACAGAGGCGCAGGCACTCTTGGGACCAGACAAAGCTAAGGTATCAATGAATCTAGCCAGAAGGGCATTAGAACAAATTAGAGAGCCAGGGGGAATGCCGTCCTACATGGGAATTAAACAGGGTAGAGAGGAACCATTCGGGTTGTTTATCGATTGGGTAGCAAATGCAATACAAGCAGCGGGAGTTCCCGATTATCTTAAAGGCACTATACTAAAGCAATGTGCACTCCAAAATTGTAACCCTTCAACTCGTAGTATATTAGTTACGTTACCGAGTACTTGGACAATAGAGGAAGGATTGGAAAGAATGTCTCAGGTACCTGTAGGTCCACAGACTATGTTAGTAGAAGCAGTAAAACAATTAGGTGACAACATGAAAGAACAGTCAAAAGTGTTTGCAGCCCTTGCTCCTTTGCAAACCCCCGGAGGACGTCCTATTAGCTGAGTATCGACACCGCAATATCGTTGCTTTCGATGTGGTATTGCGGGACACATCAGACGGGACTGCAAAACAGAATCTGTGTGGTGCCAGAACTGTCAATCAAATACTCACAGCACTACAGCATGCCGCCGAAATGCGTCGGGAAATGGCCGGAGCAGCGGGAGGAGCCGCCCCGCGACGACACAAAAAGTGGCTTTTACGACAACGGCAGCGACGGCAACAGCACCAGCACCAACTGCAACGAATCCTTTTTTCTCCGACCAGCCACCAGAGGGAGCCTCGGCCTGGATTTGGCAACCGCAGTCGATGTGACTTTATTGGATTCGAGACCCACCAGGGTGAAGACAGGACTTATTGGACCAGTTATTGTTAATAGGGAACCTGTGGGAGCTCTATTAATAGGGAGATCGTCTGCCACCATGAATGGATTACAAATATTAACTGGACTTATTGACAAGGACTACTTTGGGGAAATACAAATTATGGTTTCTGCAATGTTTCCTCCAATCCATGTGCCGCAGGGCACAAAAATAGCACAGTTAATCCCATTGCCTCATCTTGCTGAATCATTAGCATCGGAATCTGCAAAGGATCGAGGACTGGGAGCATTTGGCTCCACGGGAAAAGTGGCTTTATTGACACTTGGTATGCGACACAGACCACGACAAAAAGTCGCTGTATGTTTAAAGGATGAGAAAATACAGATTGAGGCATTGTTGGACACTGGTGCTGATGTATCGATAATTAGCACACAGGATTGGCCATCACATTGGCCTACATTTGAGTCTAATGCCACAGTATCGGGAGTAGGAGGCATGACTCTTGCTCGTCGATCACCAGTGCTACAATGGACAATAGGTGATAAGGTGGTAAAATGCAGTGTCTCCATCTTATCACTACCTGAAGGAGTACAAGCGCTAATAGGGCGAGACATCCTTGCCCAAATGGGAGCAGTTCTCACGACAGATCATCAAAATTTTTAGGTGTGGCCATTGCTTGGACTTTCCCGATCCCACTTAAATGGAAAACTGATGAACCTGTATGGGTTGAGCAGTGGCCACTAAAACGGGAAAGTCTTTTACATGCTCATAAATTAGTACAGGAACAGTATCAACAAGGGCATCTGAGACTGTCAACAAGCCCTTGGAATACTCCGATTTTTGTGATTCCCAAAAAATCAGGGAAATACCATTTGCTACATGACTTACGAGCAGTTAATAATCAGATGTGTGCTATGGGAGCACTGCAACCTGGATTACCTAATCCTGCTATGATACCAGAAGGGTGGAAATTACTAATTGTGGATCTCAAAGACTGCTTTTTTACAATTGCATTACATGACAATGATAAACAGAGGTTTGCTTTTACACTCCCTGCTATAAATCGTGAAGAAAATTCAGGAGACAAGCCCTTGGAAGTACTTAGGGTGGAAAATCACAGATTCTACTATTCAGCCTCAGAAACTTACCATCCAATCGAACATCACAACTCTCAATGATGCTCAAAAACTGCTGGGAGATTTACAATGGATTAGGCCAGTGGTCGGAATTCCAAATGAACTGTTGAATTCCCTTCGACCATTATTAAAAGGAACTGACCTTGCCGCAAAAGTGACATTATCAGAAAAACAGTCAGAAATATTACAACAAATTGCATCATTGATCACAACGCGTGTCACGCATCGACGCATACCTGACAGGCCACTGGATTTTACTGTTTTGTGTGGTCCACAACACTTGATGGGTGCTATCACACAGCAAAAAATAAAAACAGGGGAAAAGGAAATGGAAACTGTGGTATTGGAGTGGATAGCTCCCCCATTGCAACCCCGAAGAACAATTCAAGAAAAAATTGACACGCTGTCAGAATTAATAAAGAAAGGAAGAAATCGGATACTACAAATAGACGGAGTTCCGCCAAGTACAATCTGGGTACCAATAAAGCCAGGTGACTTGGAATGGTACATACAGAATTCTGAAAAACTACAAGCTGCATTATTACAGGATGGCGCCACAATAGTGGCAAAGACATTACAATCAACTATATTGTCATGGATGGAAAACCAAGCATGGATAACCCAGCCCAAGCGGTCGGATTCTCCGTTAGCAGATGCAGTAACTGTTTTCACGGACGCTGGGAAGCGCTCCAAGTCTGCTGCAATAACATGGAAAGACGAACAAGGCTGGCAACATCAAATCTTAAAGGGCCAGGACAACGATTCATTACAGACATTAGAGCTCTATGCGGTTGTATGGACATTTATAAAATGGAAAGATGCCCCTTTAAATGTAGTATCTGATTCTCTGTACGTAGTAGGTATAGCTAATCGCATAGAGGACTCTGCCTTAAGAGATGTAAAAAATGAACGCCTTGCAGAACTATTAACTAGCTTACAGCTTGCTATAGCGCAGAGAAGCAAATCCTATGCGGTGATACATATACGAAGTCACCAATGGGTGGAAGGACTGGGAGAAGGCAATGCTCGGCCGGATAAATTAGTTGCCGCTCCAGCCACTGAAGCGCCATTATCTCCCTTCTGCAGAGCTCGGGAGGCTCATGCTATTTTTCACCAGAATGCTAAGGGACTTGCGCGGGCTTACAAACTGTCTAGAGCTGATGCGCAAGCGATAGTAAAAGCTTGCCCAACGTGTAGTAATTATAACTCAGGGGTGGGACTCGGAGTCGGGACAAACCCAAGAGGGCTTAAAGCCAATGAAGTGTGGCAAGTGGATGTCACTCATGTTCCAGCATTTGGACGATTGAAATATCTGCATGTAACAATAGACACTTATAGTCACATGATCTGGGCTACACCGCAGCCTGGGGAAAAAGTTCGGGATGTACGACGTCATCTTGCCAGTTGTTTTGCAGTAATGGGAGTACCACAGACTATAAAGACTGATAATGGTCCAGCCTATGTTAGTGGGCCACTCAAGCGATTCATGGAACTATGGGACATTAAACATGTTACTGGTATTCCACATTCACCAACTGGTCAGGCTATTGTGGAAAGGGCTAATGGAACAGTTAAACAATATTTGGAAAGGTTTAAAGACATTATTGATGTTAGAGAAAGGGTGGACAAGACTCTATTTGTTCTGAATCATTTGTGTGTTTTTGGGGAAAATGACGAACCACCTGCAGCACGTCATTACACCAAGTCTGAAAATGATAATAAATGTGCTATGAGAGTATTGTACAGAGATATGAAAACAGGGCAATGGTTAGGGCCTGCTGATGTGATTTATGTGGGACGAGGTTATGTGTGTGTCTCTTCCCCTACAGGTCCGACCTGGGTGCCTAGTCGGTGTGTAAAGCCAGCCATCGAAGAAAGAAGAGGATGACAACGATCATGGCTGAAATAACAGAACAAGGGACTTTGATTATGCTATCAGTTATAATAATGGCTGGACATGGTAATGCCATCTTAGGGAAGATTGACCCTCAGCAGAATATGTGGGTCACCTGGGCTAATGAAACCGGACAAAGTTCATTTTGTCTGTTTCTTGCTTCTGCATCTGATCCTTTTAGAACATGCTTATTTGGGGTCCCAATAGGGGATCCAAAGGAACTGAGTGAAATGTTAGCACCATATTCTGCCAGTATTACTCTACTCAGTAGATCCCTTTCTGCAAATGTCTCGGATGGAGTAGTTGCTGCCCTGCAAGCTCTTAATAACTCACTGCCATGGGACCCTCAAGAACCGGATCTCCTGGGGTCTGTGGTAGTAGGGAATAGCAGTAGTAACTGGACACAAACATGCTTTGTACTCAATGAAGGGAAACAAAATAAAACGCACTGGACCAACATAACATCGAGGACCCTTGGATTTGAGGCCGATGGACATTACTGTGGATGGAACAACACCGGTAACATTAGTGTACCATTTGGGGCGTATGGAATAGGTGACACCAATTCGATCTGGTTTCAAAGTCAGGCCAAAGCTTTGCCACCTGGCATGTTTTTAATCTGTGGGGACCGTGCATGGCAAGGAATACCAGCTAGTGCTTTTGGAGGTCCGTGTTACCTAGGACGACTCACACTTTTCGCTCCAGATTTGCACTCGTGGCAGAACTCGACAGGGAGCAGAAGAATTAAACGAGAACTAAAAACTTTGGGTTCTGACTGTAATGATGGTGTACAACTGTGGGGTCCAGCAGGAAGATTCTTTGCTTCTTTAGTGCCTGGTGTGGGAACTGCACACGCTTTGACTAACATTAATAAACTTGCTTGTTGGGCTGTTAAACAATCAAATGTAACAACACAAGTTCTTTCTGAAATGTCGCAAGATATGGAGAGCATAAGACATGCTGTATTACAAAATAGGGCCGCTATTGATTTCTTATTATTAGCTCAAGGACATGGGTGTGAAGATGTAGAAGGAATGTGTTGCTTTAATCTCTCTGATCATGGGCAATCAATTCACAATCAATTGAAATGGCTAAGGGATCATACACAAAAAATTACGATACAGAATAATTGGTTTGATGATTGGCTTAAATCTGTCTTTGGAAATGTAGGGGGATGGGTTTTTTACTTAATCAAAGAGGGACTTCGCCTTTTGCTTATAATTGTATTGATTATAATTGCTGCGCGGGTAGTCTTTAGCTGCTTATCTAGGAAACTAGAACAAGTCACAGAGAAGGTGTTTATAGCCCAAAATAAAAACGGGGGAATTGTGGAGGAATGGTTAAGTGAAGTAGGCCATGTGAACATTGAACAGCTAGGAGGCCGCGAGCTAACAAAGTATCGAACACAGCTCAAATGAGCCTGAGAAAGTACGTAAGTAAGCCTGAGAAAATACGTAAACGCGCCTGGGAAAGTACGTAAAATCTGGGAGGTTTCAGGGAGGTTTCAGGGAGGTTTCAGGGAGGTTTCAGGTACAAGAACATGATATCTGTTGGTGGTCTGGGAAAGTACTAACTGTGTTATTTCGGTGGGAAACTAGCTGATAGAATAGAGAAATGCACTAACCAATCATGAGCTTAGCTTTTGCAATATGTATGAGCTAATTATATTGAATTAGATAAAAGACGACTGAGCTATCCAATAAATCGAAGTTCACTGATCACTCATATTGAGCGTCTGTGTCTTCCTTCCGTCGACAACAAATGTCCTCGCAACACCTGAGATCCCTGAAAATGCCTGGATAACTGGGGAAGATGCCTGTGGGATGCAGAAATCTGCGTGGGTGTTCCAGAGACATGCTTGAACGCTGTGGGGAGACGTTTTGGAGCTCCAAGGTGACACTTCTGTGCCCCAGGGAGACACGTGCTTTCTGCAGGAAGGTGCATGGCTGCTGTGTGGAGATGCTTGGGTCTTCCAAGGATGATCCTGGTGCCCATGGAGATGCTTGGGTGCCCCCAGGTGATACTGTGGTGCCCCTTATTTTGCTCAAGGAGAAAAGACGGGGATCCAGAATGATGCTTGGACTTGATTTATATCTCCAAGCCAGTGTTTGGATTCCCTAGCAAGATGTTTGAGTCATACATAGGATATGCTTGTGTGGTCCAGGGAGGGACTCCAGAGAGGTCCTGGCATACTTCAGAGAGGTGCTTTTTGAACAATCGAGATGCTGCAAGAACTTGCTTGGGAGCTCTGGAGGGACGTCAGAGTACCTTGGGATGTGCTTGGGTTCCCTGGGGAGATGCTTCAGTAACGTTGCAGTGGGATGCCTGAGTGCTGTGGGGAGATGCATGGGTCCTCCAGGGAGATGCTTGGGTTCTTAGGGGTGATGGTTGGGTGCCTCAGGGAAATATCTGTGTTCCTGGGGAGATGCTTTGCAGGAGATCCCTACAGCACCCTGAGCACCCAAGGTTCAGGTTGAGGAACCCAGACATCTCGCTGGAGCACCCAAGCATCTTTGCAGGGCAACCAAGCATTCCAGAGCAGCAGCAATGTGCTGTGATGCCCTTGCATCATGCCTGACAGATAGAAGGTAAAGCTTAGGTGTCTTGGGAAGATGCTTGTCTACTCAAGTGCACTGCTTGTGTGCCTTTGGGAAAACCTCAGTGATTTCAAGAGGTGCTTGTGCGCCCTGGGGAGATGCTTGGGTGCCATGGAGGGTGCTCCAGGATGACGCTTGTATTCCCAGGAGAGATGTTTGCTTTCCCTAGCAAGGTATGTGGCTTCTCCAGGGAGGTGCCTGAATGCTCCTTGGAAAAAAATCATGTGCTTTGGGGAGGTGCTTGGGTCCACCTAGTAAGACAGGTTGGTAGTCTGGGGAGATGCTTGGGTGCTCCACGGAGATGCCTATCTGCTGCATGGAGAATCCTGGGTACCCTCGGGACGTGCTTGTGTGCCTAAGGGAGATGTTGGTGTGAACTAGGGCAAAGCTTTGCTTCTCCAGGATGGATCTTGTTGCACCTAGTGTTGTCATCTCAAATGTCTTCTGGGAAACCCAGCACCTTTCTGAACCACCAAAGGATCTCCCAAGCATGATTCCAAAGAACCCAAGCATTCCTTTGGAGATCCAAAGCATGTCTCCAAGGTGTGCTGCCTGGATCAGCCCTGAAGAACCTTGGAGGAGACAAGAGTTTCCCTGGGCACATCAGGCTCTTCAATAGGTTGCTCAGGAACCTCCCTGGAGCACCCTGGAACCTTCCTGGAGCAACCAAGGAGATCCTCCGAGACTCCAAGCGTCTTCCTGAGTCACCCCGGCATCTCAGCTGTGTACCCATTGAGGACAATTTCCGGGAACACAGAGATCTTCTTGCATTACCCAGGCATCTCCTTGCTGTACCCAAGCACCTCCCTTGGACGCACAAGCATGTTCATGGGGAACACAAGCATCTCACTGCAGTAGACCAGCATCACACTTAGCAGCAAGCATCTTGCTGGGGAAACCAAGCACCTCCCACAGGAACATAAGCATCCTCCTTGAGGAACCAAGCATCCTCTTGGACACAAAGCAAATTCCTTGGGACATCCAAAAATGTCCACTGGAAACACAAACTTTTTTCTTGAAAACGCTAGTACATGAACAAGACACACAAGCATCTACCTAGAGCACCCAAGCATATATCTGGAGCTCTAAAAAGTCTTCCTGGAACACACACAGCTATGTCCCTGAGGTACCAATCTTCTCCCCAGGGAACCCAAGCATCTTCCGGGTGGATCCATGCACCTCTGCACAGCACTCAAGCATCTCACTGGAGCTCTGAAGAATTTCCAGTGTGAACCCATCACCTCCTGATGCACTAAGATATCTCCCAAAGGCATACAAGCATTATTCTGAAAAACCCAGACATCTGAATAGAGAACCAAACCATTTCCTTGGAAGAACGGAACACCTCCCTTGGGAACATTCGAATAAACCCATGGGTGCCCAGGCGTCTGCATAGGTCACTCAAGTGTATGTTTCAAGCACCCAGGAATGACCCTCGAGCAGTGAAGCACCTCTCCGGAGAAACCATACATCACCCAGGGTCAAACAGTCGTCTCCCTGGGTACACAAGCATCTCCCTGGGGAATCCAAGCACCTTCCTGGAGGACCCAAGATGTTCCTTGGGGCCCATAAGCATTTTCCCATGGCACACAAGCACCTCCTGGGGCACACGAGCACTTCCCTTGGCACCTCCATTATCTGCTTATGCATCACAATTACATCCAGGGTCACCCAAGCGTCTCACAGGGGCAACCAAGCAGCTCTCTAAGGCACTCAACAGCACAATTGGAGCACTCCAGCACCTGTCTGAAGCACACAAACTGCTCTCTGCAGTACCCAACTGCCTCCTGGGGCATCCAAGTGTCCCCCAGGGGAACTGAGCATCTTCCTGGAGAGCCAGCGCTCCCCAGGGCTCCAAAATGTCACCTGGTGAACACAAGTATCTCATTGACTAAGATTTTAGGCACCTCTCTTAGCATGCAACAGCTTCCATGGGCTGCAAAAACACCTGTCAGGGTCATTCAAGTATGTCCCTGTGGGCACCCAGGCATCTCCCCAGGGGACTCAATCACCAAATTGCAGGAACCAAGCATCTCCCCGAAGCCCACCAGCATCTCCCTGGAGCCAAGCATCACACAAAAAGCACCCAAACATCTCCCTGGAGCACCCAAAATCCTCCCTGGAGAAACAAAGCTTTACCCTTGTGGTGTACTTGCCTGAAGTAACTAGGAAAATAAAACTAACATTCACATTTTTAAGAAAAAGGTACAGCATTGAAGAGGCTTTCAGGGTAGGGCATAACTGCATTACCTCAGCATTCCCTAGGCTCCCAACCTGAGATGCTATCGCGCTGGGGAAACTTGGCGTGCTAGCACTAAGGAACAGCACGGAGCATAGAGTGGAGTGGAGACACCACGGCTAGGCTCTGTAACCAGGTGGGGACTCAATTTATCTTGTGCACAAAGCTGCACTTTTTGCCACCCTGAGCCAAGGACCTGTCATGTTTTGACAAATGCTGTACCCTAGTGTACTTTTTGCTCATTATAATATCATTATAATACCAAAACACACCTCCATCCCAAAAGCTACCTGCCTCCAAGGTGCGACCACCCCTCACTGAGCATGCGCCCTGAGTTTCTTGGAGACTATTACTTTAAACGAAGACGGGAGAACTTCTCACCAATCATAACTAAGATATGCTTGACTAGAGCCACTCAAGCTCCACCTAAAAGATAGAAAATAATATTAATTGGCCCAAGACAGAGGGGATGGCAGGGAAGATACAACCGTCAGGGGAGATACCATCCCAAGGAAATACAACATCCTTAGGACCTCCTGACTCCTGGGATCAGTTGACGGGCTGAGCCTCTCTTCCCCCCTCATTGGGACGCCTTTGGGTGAGATCTGAATACTTGCTTACAAATCTCTCTAGAGTCTTTGTTCCTTTTAACGCGTTTATTTCTAGGCTGCACATCTGTAACACCTGTAACACCTGTAACACCTGTGTATTTCATGCATGATAGCTTGCTTTTGCAGACAGTCACTATCGCCAGCAATAAAGAACCTGATTATCTGTTGCTGTAATAAACCATATTTGATTGCACTGTGATAGCTCTCATTAAGTGCAACTAGGGTAAGAGTGGTTATCCGTGATAGTTCAGTGTTCTGAATCCAACCAGACCCCCAGACAGTTAATGTGTTGTCGGTGAATGTCTGACTGGAACCCCAGATGGTTAACGTGTTGTTGGTGAATGTCCGACTGGTTCAGTACCCTGAATCCGACCGGGCCCGTAATGCTTAATCAGCTACACCCCTTAACGCG
The DNA here is from genome assembly GCF_964211825.1 of Aythya ferina. Classification (NCBI taxonomy): domain Eukaryota; kingdom Metazoa; phylum Chordata; class Aves; order Anseriformes; family Anatidae; genus Aythya; species Aythya ferina. Next base: position 66,811 of record NW_028181354.1, read on the forward strand.
ACAACCCTGAATCAAACAAGCATCTCCCTTGGGCACGCAAGCACATCTCCTAGGGTACACAAGTGTCTCCAAATAGCACTCAAGCATTTCTATGCAGACACCAGGAAACTTTCAGGATCACAAATCCATCTTCCTGGGACGTCCAAGAAGCTCCCTGCATCACCCAGATGTCTCCTTGGAGAAACCAAGCATCTCCCTGCGCACCCAGGGAGCATCTGGGCAGAGCAGCCAAGAAGCCCAGGGAGCACCCAGATTGTTCTTGGGATAGCCAAGAACCTCCATGGAGCAAGAAAGCATCTCCTGAGGCACCCAGGCACCTCAGGGGTGCACAAAAGTGTCTCCAGCACGCACACCAGCACGTGTTTTGAGAACACCAGCATCTCACCGGGGAATGGTCCATGGAGCACCCAGCACACAAGTATGATCTCAGGGAACACAAGCAATGTCAGGAATGCAGCACCCAGGCACCCCCTTGGAACACAGGCATCCCCCTGGAGCAGAGGAATGTCCGAGGCTGAGCAGGGCCAGAGTTCCGCTGCAGCCTAAGCAGGGGCTGGAGCTCAGCAGCTGCTTGAGCAGGGGCTGTCTTTGAGCAGCCCCACAGCACAACAGGAACCAAGAAATGTTGTTGTAGACCTTCCTCCTAAGTGTGATATGAAGGTTATTGGGTGTCCTGGGAAGATATTTGGGCATCTTGGGGAGACGCTTGGTTGCTCCGGGAAGAGGCATGGGTTCTCCAGGGATACATTTTGATGTCAGGGGAGGTGTTTGGTTGCCCCGAGCAAGACAGTTGGATGCTCCAGGAAGGTGCTGGATTCCCAGGGGAATTGCTTGTCTGCTCCAAGAAGATGGGTGTTGTGCCCAGGAAGGTGCTTACACGTTCCACCGAGATGCTTAGGACCTGCAGGGAGATGCTTGAGGGACCAGGGGAGAACCTTGGGTGCAGGAGGGATATTCTTATGTGCCCTGGGGAGGGAGGTGCTTGTGTGCCCTGGGAATGTCCTTGGGCTCCCTAGGAAGATGCTCTTATTCCCCCTTGGGTGCCCCAGGAGGTGCTTGAGTAATGCAGAGAGCAGTTTGTGTCCTACAGGGACGTGCTGGAGTGCTGTTGAGTTCCCTGGGCTGGTGCTTGTTTGCCCTGTTGAGATGCTTGGGTGCTCCCAGGAGGTGGCTGATTGCTCCAGACTGGCGCTGGAGTGCTTGGCGGAGAGGTATGTTTCCTCAGGTGAGAAGCATTGGTTTACTGGGGACATGTTTGTGTACCCCTGGGAGGAGCTTGTGAACAACAGGGAGCTGCTGGGGGTCCCTAGGCAGGTGCTTGGATGCCCCTGGAGTTGCTTGTGTACCCTGGGGAGATGCTGTGGTGCATGAAGGAGATGCTTGGGTGCTCCAGAGACATGCCTGGGTGCCCACGTGTTGTGCTTTGTTGCACCAAATCAATGGAAATTTGAGTGCTCTGGGAATGTTCTTGAGTGCCTCTGGGAGAAGACTTTGGGATCCAGGAAGGGGCTCGGATGCCCTGAGGAGATGCCAGCATGCCCTGGGAAAATGCTTGGGTAGCCCAGGAAGATCCTTGGTCTTCAAGAGAGGTGCCTGGGCTCCCCAGGGAGATGTTGGGCTGTTCCAGGGAGGTGAATGGTTTCTCCAGGGAAGTGCTGGCTTCCATCCAGGAGATAATTGTGTGCTACAAGGATGTTCTTGGGTGCGTCATGGAGATGGCTGTGTGCCCATGAGTGATGCTACTGTTCCCCAGAGAGGTGCTCTGTTCCTCCAAGAAAGTTTTGGGGTGAAACGGGGGAGGTACATTGCCCTGGGTCAAACAATCATCTCCCTGGGTACAAAAACATCTCCCTGGAGAAAACAAGCACCTTCCTGGAGGACCAAGGAGTTCCTCAAGGTCTGTAAGCATTTTCCCATGGCACACAAGCACCTCTCTGGGGACCACCAGTACCTTCCTATGGTTCACAAGCACCCCTCTGGAGCAACCAAGCATCTCACAGGGACAGACAAGCACCTCCCTAAGGCACTGAAAAGCACATTTTGTGCACTCCAGCACCTCCCTGGAGGTGCACAAACCACCCTCTGCAGTACTCAAACATCTCATGGGGCGTTCACGTGACCCCAGAGGAATAGAGCATCTTCCTAAGAAGCCCAAAGATATTCTCAGGGGACCCAAGCTGCTTCTTCCCAGGGCATATAAGCATAACCCTGGGGCACAGGAAAAGCCTCCCCGGAGCACATACCTTTCTTCCCTCATAATAAAATGTTCTGCCCCTGTCACCCAAGCATCTCCCTGCGGCACAGAAGCACCTCCCTGGAACACCCAAGCACCTCACTGGAGCACTCAACAATCTCCCCACTGCACTCCTACATCTCAGTGGAGAACCCACGCATCTCCCATCTCCCCAGGGCTCCAAAACACCACCTGGGGCACACAAAGCTCTCACTGCAGATGGGAAGCACCTCCCTTGGCACCCAAGAGCTTCCGTGGGGTGCACAAGCACCTACCAGGGTCATTCAAGTACGACCATGAGGCACCCAGGCATCTCCCCAGGGGACACCAGCATTTTAGTGGGGCACTCATGAATTCCCTCTTAGCACTCAAGCATCTCACTCCAGATGCACTGACAAATTCTCCCAGACAACTGAAGAGTTGTTTACAAAAGTCAAGACCCTAACAAGAGCACTGAAACATCTCCCCAGGGCACAAAGGAACATCCTTCAAGCACCCAAATACCTCAAGCGTTTCCCCAGAGAATGCAAGCAGCTATACTGAGGAACAAATGAGGACTTGAGGACTCCACTATCAGTCCAGGGCACACAAGCACCTTTGGGGAAAAGAAGGCACCACCCTGGAGCACCCAAGCAGTTTATTGCAGCACCTGACTGTCTCCCTGGACACAAAAGGTTCTCCGTGGAGCACTCAGTCTTTAAGAACCAGGCTCCTGCCCTGGAGCATTCAAGCACCTCTGGGTGAACACAAGCACCTCTTTGGGCACCTAAGCATGTCCCCTGGAAAATCATGCTCCTCCTGATGTACTCAGACATTTCCCCAGGGATACTTAGTTCCTTGCTGACTCACCAAGCATCTCCCTGGAACACCCAAGGTCCACACTGGAGAAAGTTAGAATGGCCGTGGGGTCAACAAGCACCTCCATGGATGAGAGAATCAGACAAGTGTGGAGATGCTTGAGTTCCCTGGGAAATTCCTGCCTGCCTACGTGAGATGATTGTGGCACACAAGGAATTGCTAGAGCCTGCAGCAACCAAGCACCTCCAGGGGTCACAAAAGAAACACTCATGGGCACCCCACCATCTCCACAGGGCATGCATGAACATCCTTGGAGCTCCCAAGCACCTCCCTACAGCCATCAAATACCTCCCAGAAGAAGCCACACATCTTCCTGGGATGGCCAAGGATCTGCCTGGGTCACCCTCGAACCTCCATGGACTCCCTAAGCCCCTCAGTTGGGCACAACACATGTCTCTGGGGCACTCAGGCATCTCTTTGGATCATGCAAGCTTATGCAAAAGGTAGACAAGCATCTCCCAGGAGAAGCCAAGGACCTCCTTGGGGGTAACCAGGCATTTCCACAGGGCACCCAATCATCTTCCCAAGGGAAACAAGCACCTCGCTTGAGGCACCAAGCACCTCTGCACAACAAGCATCTCCCTGGAGAAATAAGTATTTCCCCCAGACACATCCCCATCGAGTACCCAGGCACCTTCCTGCAGCACCCAAACATCTCCCCGCGACATCCAAGCACCTCCCTGGAACACACAAGCAACATTTTTGAAACACCTAAGCATATCACTGGGGGACTTAGACTTCCTCTAAGCTCGGGATCAGTACATCCTGACCAGAGAGAGGTCAAGCAAGCTGTGTGGTAGACCCGTGTTGTGTTCACTTCCCCACATGCTGTTTCTTTCTTTATCATTTGGCACAAATGACCAGGTTTGGCACCCATCACTGCCCCCCCTACATCATCTCTTGGTGCATTGGAAAAGGTCCTTGACCAGATGAAATGGAAGGAGCAGGTCCTCTGCTTCAGCATACCTTTACACAAAATATCCAGGAGGATTTGGGAGCTTCTTGAAAACATCTTGATGGAATGGGAGACAGGGGAGCCCTGCAGGACCTCATGTTATAAACCAAGATGAGGTGCTCAGGAGTGTAAAAGGCAGGGATGAGAAGACAGAGGTGAGGCTACTGAGAGAGGGGACCAAGGCAAAGCAGAGGCCTTGAGGTGAGCAAACTTGGGCCTGTTGGTGGGCCTGCGTGGAGGAATCCAATGGAATATGGCCTTGCAGAGAGGAGTGGTACAAGGAGCAGCTTAATGCTTGAGGATCTTCTCTTTGAACCCAAGTGCTGTCCACCCAGACACAAATGAAGTCAAGAAAAAGTGGCAGGAGCCTGTCACGGATGAGGAAGGAGCTACTAACCAAAACCAGAGAGAAGAAGGAAGCAGTTAAACCACTGCATCTGGGTGCCTTCCATTATCATTGATGCTGACAGAGGTTCAGTGATTCAGTGTGGGAGATTTCCATTGGAAGTTATCTGCTCAGGGAACGTGAGGGGATCTTGGCCATGGACCCTGCTCCTGGCTTTACACAGGGTTCATGACCAGCTGCTGGAAGAATCCACATTGCATGTGTGTCTGTAGAGATATATATTTCCCCAGAAAATACCCTAGCATACAAAGAGCCCAACACATGTTGCCTCTGGTCCTGGCTTTGCTTGCTTCATAGTGTCATTGGGTGTTTCAGAGATGGTTCTCATGGTAATTGCCTGGGTAGGAAATTCCACTTAAGAAGTACCTCCCTTAGTGCCTCTGGAGTCCTAACACTCCTCACACTGTTATCTTGTGAGAGTCACCACCATCAGGGTGAGCCATCTGCACCTGACCATGAACAGCTGACAAAAGGGAGCTTCAGGGCAGGGGAGCCTTGGGAATCTCCAGCCTTTAGCTGACAGAAACCCCCTGAACATGGCAAGGAGCTGTGGCCAGTGCTGCACGTGGGGCAGAATACCTGCATCCATCAGGGTAGGGTTGGACGTGAGCAGCTGAGGGGGGACCCTGAGGAGAAGTGCCTGGGTGCTACGAGGACACCATAGGAGCCAGTGGGACATGCTGACAGGGAGGAAGGCCGGCTCCTTACGGGGCTGCACTAGAGGCAGCGGGGGCCACCCAGGCCACTTGGGTTATCATCCTCCTCGACTCAGTGCTGCTGTGGCTACCTCTGGAGCAGTTTGTCCCAGGGTGTGGCTCCAGGTTTTGGAGGAGTGCAGAGGAACTCAAGAGAGTGGAGGGGAGGTCTGCCAGGCTTCAGTGGTCGAAGTTCTCCATCTGTGTGGGGAGGTTGAGAGACCTGGGCTTCTTTGGCCCTGTGGCATGGAGGCAGTAGAGGAGTAGACTGAAACTGGTTTCAGAGCACGTGGAGCTTTTCTTTCTAGTGGGAAAGAGTATAAGAAATATCAAGTGCATCAAGTGCAGCTTGGGGCACTGAGATTGGGTCTGAGGAGAAATCTTTTTTTTTGCACCTGTGGTGCTACAGGTCCCCCAGAAAAATTCTGGATAACCCCTTGGCTTTGTATTTCATGGAATTCCCAGGGCAGATGCAGAGACATCAGTCAAGGCAGGGAGGTGCTCAGGTGAGAGCAAGGTGGGGAAGCAAGGTAGATGTCAGAGGCCAGCAAGGAAGGAAAAAGTTGCACATGCATGGGATACCATAGAAGACCCTGTGGTGGTTATGGTCAGGGATATTTTGCAAGGTTGAAAGCCTTCAACAGAGCTAACAGCTTTGTGTGCTGGGCTCTGGCTTTAGTCTCTGTCATGGAGGCCTATGAGGAGACACCTTCTCCTTACAGCATCACAGTTTCATTGCCTCCTCATCCTCCTTGGGGAGCCTAGGAGATGTCCTCCTGTAGCCTTGTGCTTGGCATTGCCCATCCCCATATTGCACTGACCCAGGAAGAGCCCTAAACCCCACTGGAGGGACAGGATCTCCCTTCCCAGGGGCTGGAGTCAGGGTCTGACTGGCTCACATCAAGGTTTCCTCAGCCTCAGGTCCACGTTTCCTTGGCCTTGGTCTCCCTGTAATCACTGCCTGCACTTTTCTGCTCTAACAAGGCCATGGGGAGACTTTGTCAGTAATGTCCCTCAGTGGAATCATTAAGGCTGTGAGAGGCTTTGGAGTTTGCATCAGACTTGGACTACTTGAAAAGCTGCTTCAGCCACTTAGCTCCTCTGCCAGGGGCAGCAGGGCTGGGGGCACTGCCTGCAGCTGGCATGGGGGAAGGAGAGAGAAGTGGGAGAGAGGTTCAGGGCAGCCTGGGGGGGAAGGCAGAGGAGAGCTGGCAGGGAGAGAAATCATCAGAGCCACCTCCCCACGGTAGGTCTCTGGGTACAGGGCAATGCTTCGGCATGCCCTGCCAGGCTCTCCTGGAGCTGGCACAGCCCTCAGCCGATGGGAGCTGTCAGGAGTACAGTCAGTGTTGGAGTTGAAGGGCATGCAGGGCTTGTGTGCTGCAGGGTCAGCGTGCAGGGCCCGAGGGCTCCCTTCTCTTGGGGCTGGCTGCAGGCTGTGCAGCCGGGGATGCAGGCAGGGGTGCCCAGGGCTGTGGTGCAGAGCAGGGTCCCTGCTGTGCCCCAGGGGCTGTGTGCCAGGGCAGGGCCTCTGCTGCCTGCCAGGCTCAGCACTCAGCCTGGCCAGGGAGCTGCCCAGGGGCTGCGGGGAGAAGCTGCGGGTGGAAGGAGCTCCCCCGGCATGGCAGGGCAGGGTCCTGCTGCTGCCCAGAGCCTGCTGCCAGGGACAGGCTGCTCACAGCCCCACACCTCCCCAGGGCACTGCACAGCAGAACTGCAAGGCAAGACCTACCTGAAGGCAGTGCACCTTCTACAATCTCTGCTTCCATTTTCCTACCTGTGTTGTGAGTGAGAGGGATGGTAATGGAGCTGTAGTATCTGTATAAGAAACTAAGGCTCCTGGAGCATTGCTGCTGCTCTGAGGCACCTCACACACCTTAGCCTACAGACAGTACCAACATCAGCTTTGTTGTTTTTTGAGGAATTATTTGACCTTCTCCTCATGACCTGCAAACTGGGAGATGTCCCTGGCCAGCAGACTTCTCAGATCACTCCAGGTTCCCTTCTAAGTGTTGCTGCAGACCAGGGCTGACTGCCGCAGAGCTCACAGCAGAGCACCCTGCTTGTTGTGGCACCCTCAGAGCAACAACCAGACATAAGACAAGGAGCAGCAGAAAGATCCTCCTGAAATGAATGAGGCAGTGTTTTGCTTTGTGGGGTGTTTCTTGAGATATGTAGTGGTCCAAAAGAAGTCCTTAAATTTTGCACTGTCATTTCTTCCTTTTGTCAGGCTCCCTTGCCCAAAGGTAGGAAATGTGTAACAGCAGCTCCATCACTGAGTTCCTCCTGCTGGCATTTGCAGACACACGGGAGCTGCAGCTCTTACAGTTCTGGCTCTTCCTGGGCATCTACCTGGCTGCCCTCCTGGGCAACGGCCTCATCATCACAGCCGTAGCCTGCGACCACCGCCTTCACACCCCCATGTACTTCTTCCTCCTCAACCTCGCCCTCCTCGACCTGGGTGGCATCTCCACCTCTGTTCCCAAAGCCATGGCCAATGCCCTCTGGAACATGAGGACCATTTCCTATGCAGGATGTGTGGCACAGCTCTTTCTGCTACTCTTTTTCCTTCTAGCAGAGTTTTCTCTTCTCGCCATCATGGCCTATGATCGCTACGTTGCCATCTGCCAGCCCCTGCACTACGGGACCCTCCTGGGCAGCAGAGCCTGTGCCACCATGGCAGCAGCTGCCTGGGGCAGTGGCTTTCTCAACGCTGTGCTGCACACTGCCAATACATTTTCAATACCTCTTGACCAAAGCAATGCCCGGGACCTCTTCTGTGAAATCCCCCAGATCCTCAAGCTCTCCTGCTCAGACTCCTACATAAGGGAAGCTGGGATGATTGTGCTTACTGCTTTTCTAATGTTGGGGTGTTTTATTTTCATTGCTCTGTCCTATGTGCAGATCTTCAGAGTTGTGCTGAGGCTCCCCTCACTGCAAGGACGGCACAAAGCCTTTTCCACGTGCCTCCCTCACCTGATCATTGTCTCACTGTTTGTCAGCACAGTCATGTTTGCTCACCTGAAGCCCCCCTCCATCTCTTCTCCTTCCCTGGACCTGGCGCTGGCAGTTCTGTACTCGGTGGTGCCTCCAGCAGTGAACCCCCTCATCTACAGCATGAGGAACCAGGACCTCAAGGATGTAATGTGGAAACTGATGACTGGGTGTATTTCATAAGCCATAAGCTTACTGCATTTTTCTGAAAATTGCTCATAATGTTACTCATGATAGGCCAAGCCTGGTTTCTATTCTTGTCTTGCGGTATTTTTTTCCCAGTTTATTAGAATTGTTGTTTACCATTAAACCTCACTATTCATTGTGCCTGTGTATTTAAACCCATTTCACCCAATTATAATGACTCTCACTCACCAAGGTGATTGGCTCCAGGGCAGACACCTTCTGCATAGGAGCAGGGGAACTGCGGTGTGCAGGGGTTTCCCTTCAGTACTGCCCCCCTCTGTAGTTTGAAGACAGCCCTTCAGGAGCCAATTGGGAGACCCTAGGGAGCATGAGCAACCAGAAATGCTGTGCACAGAGCAGGCAAACAAGACATTAGGTACCAGTCAGGGCATGTTGTGGCAGTCTGTGTGGCAGTTCATGCAGGCAGGGTGCTGCAGTGAGTTCCTGTGACAGACCGCTCAGGGCAAACAGCAGAAGGCCACCTCCACACTTTCCAGAAAGGAGGTGGGGACCCAAACTGAACTTCCAAAAAAGTACACAGCTGTCCAGGTGTCAGGCTGCAGGGAGTGCCAAAGCTTTACACCACCGTTGGACAGCTGCAGAGACAGCAATTGCGTAAGATATGAGCAGGTGGAAGACCTGCTCTGCATGGTAGCTGAGCTATGAAAAGAGGTTATAAAACTTATGAACATCTAGGATTCAGAGAGGGAGATAGACTGTTGATGCCTAACTCTGGCCTCTGTGGAACAAGAACAGGCACCAGGAATTTCCCAACTCAAAGGGAATGAAGTATCCATCCCTCAGCAGACACAAGGCAGAAGGATATGAATGAAAGGAAACAAGTCCAGGCTCGAGGTGGCTGGTAAAATCCTCCTTCACCCATATCACCCTATCAGGTAGACCTGAACAACAGATATAAGGCCCTGGAGGCTAAAAGGCAATCGATGGATGGAGAAGGCTACAATCCCCCTCCACCAGATATATTGCTAGGGTTGGAAAGGCCAACCCCCTCTATAGTGACCACAGACAGGAGGAAGAAAAGGAGAGTTTTAGTTGTGGGTGATTCAACAATCAACGAAACAGAGGGTCCAATATGTAGAAGGTACCCTCCTCTAAGGGAAGTCTGCTGCCTTCCTGGGGCCCGGGTTAAGGACATCACAAGGAGATGACAAGGAGACATCATTAGGAGATGACAACACCAATGAATTATTCTTTGCAGAACTAAGAGATGCCTCGAGATCAACTCCCCTTGTCCTTATGGGGGACTTCAACTTGCGAGACGTCAACTGGGATCACCACACGGCTGACACGAGTAAGTCCAGGAGGTTCATAAAGCACCTAGATGATAACTTCTTGGTTCAGGTGCTAAGGGAACCAACTAGGAAAGGTGCCCTCCTTGATCTGTTGCTGGAAAACAGAGAGGGTCTTGTGGGAGACGTGGCAATTGGCGGCTGTCTCGGTCATAGTGACCATGAAGTAGTTGAGTTTAGAATTTATGGTGAGAGAAGGAAAACTGCCACCAAAACTTCAGCCCTGGATATGGGGAAAGCAGACTTGAGGCTGCTCAGGGAACTAGTCAGCAAGGTCCCCTGGGAAGGTGCTTTTGAAGGTATAGGTGTCCATCAGTGCTGGTCAGTCTTTAAGCACTGCCTCCTAAAAGCACAAGATCAGGTGATTCCAAAATATCAGAAGGCAGGTAGGCAGGGCAGAAAGCTGGCCTGGCTGACCAGGGATCTTCTACTGGAGCTTAGACAGAAAAAGAAAGTGTACGGCTGCTGGAAGGAGGGTCAGGTGACGAGGAAGGAATACAGGGACACTGTTCGTGTTTGTAGGGAGAAAATTCATGGGGCCAAAGCCCAACTAGAGTTGACGTTGGCCATGTCTGTGAGAGATGATAAATAAGGGTTTTTTAGATATTTTAATAGAAAAATGAGAACCAAAGAAAACATAGGTCCGCTGCTTGACGGGGAAGGTCTCCTCACAGACAATGACATAGGCAAAGCAGAGACGTTTAATGCCTTCTTCACCTCTGTCTTCAATGCTGATGATGGGCTTCAGGACCCTGGGTGCCCTGAGCAGGTGGACCAAGACGGTGGGAATGACAAACTCCCAACCAACCCTGAAAGTGTGCAGGATTTGTTGCTCCACCTGGATCCATACAAGTCCATGGGTCCAGATGGGATCCATCTCAGGGTGCTTAAAGAGCTGGCTGATGTCATCACGGGACCTCTCTCAATTATTTTTTAATGATCTTGGGAATCTGGAGAGGTCCCAGTAGACTGGAAGCTGGCAAATGTTGTCCCAATTTTCACGAAGGGTAAGAAAGAAGACCGTAGCAATTACAGGCCTGTCAGTCTCACGTCAGTGCCTGGTAAAATTATGGAGAAGAAGTTACATGGTCTAAACTTTTGGGTAGACTTGTGCAGTGCCAGGAGTTGGACTTGATGATCTTTATGGGTCCCTTCCAACTCGGGATATTCTATGATACTATGATTCTATGAGACTTCCCAGCTTGGTTCAACCCTCAGACTATTACAGATTGCTCGTCCTACATCTGGAAGGAGAAGAAATGGCAATGCATAATCTGCGAGCAATCAAAGGGACTTCAAGGGTTTGGGATCAGGAACTCGGGTGTGCAGGTCATCTTATGCTCAACTGCCCCTGATACTTTCTTGCCCTTTTTGTACCAATTTTCAAAAAGGCCAAAAAAAAAAAGACCCTAGCAACTACAGGCCTGTCATTCTCACGTCAGTGCCTGGTAAACTGGTAAACAGCCCAGAGAAAGCAGTCTAGGAGGTTTCTGGAGGGCATGGAAGATAGCTTCCTGACACAGCTGGTTAGTGAGCCTACCAGGGGTGGCACCCCGCTAGACCTTCTCTTCACAAACAGAGAAGGACCGGTGGAGGATGTGATTGTCGGGAGCGGTCTTGGGCAGAGTGACCACGAAATGGTGGAGTTCTCTATTCTTGGCGAGGCCAGGAAGGGGACCAGTAAAACCGCTGTATTGGACTTCCGGAGGGCTGACTTTGTGCTGCTGAGGACACTGGTTGGTAGAGTCCCTTGGGAGGTGGTTCTGAAGGGCAGAGGAGTCCAGGAAGGCTGGGCGCTCTTCAAGAAGGAAATCTTAATGGCACAGGAACGGTCTGTCCCCACGTGCCCAAAGACGAGCTGGCGGGGAAGAAGACCAGCCTGGCTCAACAGAGAATTGTGGCTTGAGCTTAGGAGAAAAAAGAGGGTTTATAATCTTTGGAAAAGTGGACAGGCCACTAGGGAGGACTATAAGGATATTGAGAGGCTGTGCAGGGACAAAATTAGAAAGGCCAAAGCTCATCTGGAGCTCAATCTGGCTACTGCCGTTAAAGACAACAAAAAATGTTTTTTTAAATACATCAACACAAAAAGGAGGACTAAGGAGAATCTCCATCCTTTCCTGGATGCCAGGGGAAACTTAGTTACAAGAGATGAGGAAAAGGCGGAGGTGCTCAATGCCTTCTTTGCCTCAGTCTTTAGCGGCAATACCGGTTGTTCTCTGGATACTCAGTACCCTGAGCTGGTGGAAGGGGATGGGGAGCAGGATGTGGCCCTCACTATCCACGAAGAACTGGTTAGTGACCTGGTACGGCACTTGGATGTGCACAAGTCGATGTGGCCGGATGGGATCCACCCAAGGGTACTGAGAAAACTGGCAGAGGAGCTGGCCAAGCCACTTACCATTATTTATCAACAGTCCCAGCTATCGGGGGAGGTCCCAGTTGACTGGCAGCTAGCCAATGTGATGCCCATCTACAAGAAGGGCCGGAGGGCAGACCCGGGAAACTACAGGCCTGTCAGTTTGACCTCAGTGCCAGGGAATCTCATGGAGCAGATTCTCTTGAGAGTCATCACGCAGCACTTGCAGGGCAAGCAGGCGATCAGGCCCAGTCAACATGGGTTTATGAAAGGAAAGTCCTGCTTGACAAACCTGATCTCCTTTTATGACAAAGTGACGTGCTGGGTGGATGAGGGAAAGGCTGTGGATGTGGTCTACCTTGACTTCAGCAAGGCTTTTGACACCGTTTCCCACAGCATTCTCCTCAAGAAACTGGCTGCTCTTGGCTTGGACTGGCGTACGCTTCGTTGGGTTAGAAACTGGCTGGATAGCCGAGTCCAAAGAGTCGTGGTGAATGGAGTCAAGTCCAGCTGGAGGCCGGTCACTAGTGGCGTTCCCCAGGGCTTGGTGCTGGGGCCAGTCCTCTTTAATATCTTCATCGATGATCTGGATGAGGGCATTGAGTGCACCCTCAGTAAATTTGCAGATGACAGCAAGCTAGGTGCGTGTGTCAATCTGCTCGAGGGTAGGAAGGCTCTGCAGGAGGATCTGGATAGGCTGCACCGATGGGCTGAGGTCAACTGTATGAAGTTCAACAAGGCCAAGTGCCGGGTCCATCCGGGAATATGGTTTAGTGGGGACTGTTAGTGTTAGGTCAGAGGTTGGACTCGATGATCTTGAGGTCTCTTCCAACCTAGAAATTCTGTGATTCTGTGAAACTTATGGAGATTATCCTTGATGTTATTGAAGTGCACCTGGAGGGCAATGCTGTCATTGGTCCCAGCCAACATGGGTTCACGAGGGGTAGGTCCTGCTTAACAAATTTGATTTCCTTTTATGATAAGATAACCCATCTAGTCGATCAAGGGAAAACAGCTGATGTGATCTTTTTGGACTTCAGCAAGGCTTTTGACATGGTTTCCCATAGGATCCTACTGGACAAAATGTCCAGCATACAACTAAACAAAAACATCATATGATGGGTGAGCAACTGGCTGATGGGCAGGGCTCAAAGAGTTGTGATAAATGGCATTAATGGCAGACGGTCACCAGTGGGGTCCCCCAAGGCTCCATTTTAGGGCCAGTCCTCTTCAATGTCTTTATCAATGATTTGGATATAGGACTAGAAGGTGTTTTGAGCAAATTTGCTGACGACACCAAACTTGGAGGAGTTGTGGACTCTGTTGAGGGTGGAAAGGCCTTGCAGAGAGATCTGGACAGATTGGAGAGCTGAGCAATCACCAACCACATGAAGTTTAACAAAGGCAAGTGCCAGGTCCTGCACCTGGGGCAGGGCAACCCTGGCTATACGTACAGACTGGGTGACGAGATGCTGGAGAGCAGCCCCACAGAGAGGGATCTGGGGGTTGTGGTTGACAGCAAGTTGAATATGAGCCAGCAGTGTGCCCAGGCAGCCAGGAGGGCCAACTGTACCTGGGATGCATCAAGCATGGCATCGCTACTCAGTCGAGGGAAGTGCTTGCCCCACTCTACCCTGCACTGGTGCGGCCTCACCTTTAGTACTGTGTGCAGTTCTGAGCACCACAGTACAAAAAGGATGTAGAACTGTTGGAGAGTGCCCAGAGGAGGGTGACGAAGATGGTTAGAATTAAATTTGGCAAGAGACATCAAGGACAACAAGAAGGGCTTTTTCAAATACATCAGCAGCAATAGGAAGACAGAAAAATGTGGATGTACTGCTGCTAAATGAGGGAGGTGCCTTGGTGGCGGTGGATACAGAGAAGGCGGAATTACTGAATGTCTTCTTTGCCTCAGTCTTCACTGCTAAGGCTAACCCCCATGCACTACCAAGCCTGGAAACAAGAGAGAAAACCTGGAGGGAGGAAGACTTTCAAAGAGTATTGGGTTAGAGGTTATTTAGGCAAGCTAGACACCTATAAATCTATGGGCCCTGATGGGATGCAACTTAGGGTGCTGAAAGAGTTGGCGGATGTGATTGCTGGGTCACTTTCCATCATCTATCAGTGGTCATGGTCATCCAGAGAGATCCTGGATGACTGAAGACTTGCTATTGTGATGCCCATCTATAAGAAGTGTAAGGAGGAACTGTGGAGTTACAGCCTCGGTGCCATTAAAGGTGATGGAACAGGTCATCTTGAATGCAATCATAGCATATGCAGAACAACATGGGAATCAGGCCCAGTCAGCATGGGTTCATGAAAGTCAAGTCCTGCCTGACCAACCTCATCTCCTTCTATGACTGGGTGATCCTCCTGGTGGATGAGGGGATGGCTATTGACTTAGTCTACCTAGACTTCAGCAAGGCCTTTGACATGGTCTCCCACAGGATTCTCCTGGAGAAGCTGGAGGCCCATGGCTTGGACAGGTACACGCTTTTCTGGGTTAAAACCTGGCTGGATGGCCAGGCCCAGAGAGCAGTGGTGAACAGAGTGAAATCCAGCTGGTGACCAGTCACCAGTGGTGTTCCTCAGAGGTTGGTGTTGGGGAGCATCTTCTTTAATATCTTTATTGATGATTTGAACAAGGGAATTGAGTGCACCCTTGGTAAGTTTGCAGATGACACCAAGCCAGGGGACAATGTTGATCCAACAGAGGAAGGTCCTGCAGAACAACCTGGACAGGTCAGATTGATGGGCAGAGGAACAAGGGGTTGAGGTTCAACATGGCTAAGTGCTGGGTCCTGCAATTCGGCTACAACCCCATGCAGCACTACAGTCTGTGCAGAGGGAAGGGATCTAGGAGTGTTGGTCAACAGTTACCTGAACATGAGCCGGCAGTGTGCCCAGGTGGCCAAGAAGGTCAATGGCATTATGGCTATTTTCAGCAGTAGTGTAACCAGAAGGACCAGGTGAAGGATTGTCCCCCTGTACTCTGCTCTGGTGAGGCCACGCCTCAAGTACTGAGTACCTCTTGCTCTGGCCTGGGCAGAGGGGCTGGCCCAGAGGGGCACAGGCGCCCTGTGCTAGGGCTCTGTTGGACCTGGCAGCAGGGATGCCGGCATCTCACAGACCTCCATTTCCTGGTGCCATGGCTGACCCTAGACCTGGGACTGCTAGGGAGGCTGAGTAGCCTTTGTCCCAGCCTTGCAAGGGGCGGCGTAATGGTGGCCATGCCCTGAGCTCCGCAGCAGCCTGTGGCAAGGCAACCATGAGTGTGGCAGCCACAATCCCTGCCTGTCCGCCTCCTGCCACGCTCCGTCTGTCGGCTGCAGCAGAGGGGACTCCCAGCCAGCCCCTGGCTGGGCTCTACCACCTGCCTCTCCAGTGCCATCCCTGCTGCCTTGGGGTGCTCTGTGATGTGCTGGGTGGCCTCACGAGGCCTGCCGGCCAGTACATCTCCTGCAGGGCAACCAGGCTGCACAGAGGCAGGGACTTCACCACCACCCTTCCAGCCCCCTCCCCTCCCCTCGGCCGCGGCCTTGTCTCTGCTGGCAGGAGCAGCCTGGGGAGGTGCTTCCTGGCCTCCCCTTGCCTCCTGCCAGCTGCTGCTCACTCAGGCTCCTGGCACAAACATGGCCGTGCACCAAAACCACCGCTCGTGCTGTCTTTGCTGCCTTGCTCTGCCCTCTTCCTCAAGTCCTCGTCTCTGCCGGGCCCCATGTTCCACAGCCAAAGGCATCCCTTTGGTGTCACCACCCTGGCCCCTGCCCTGCAGGACAGCAGAGACAGGGCAGGACAGGGTACACAGGGGCCTCAGAGATTCAATGAAGCAAACCCCAGAGCTGCATTCAGCTCTTGCACTTTGAACTAGACAGTGTCTGAAGGTGCCTATTCTGTGCTATTCAGGCAGATGCCCCGTGGCTGTTTCTCTCAGAATGAAGGGACCTCGGGACACTCTTTGCGCCACTGGCTTTCATGGCACCCCTAGGGATAGCTGATGGCTTTTGTGCTCACTCGTGTTCCTGTGCATACCATGTGCCTGCAGGTAGCAGCAGCAGCAAGGGATTTCAGGTCCCGTGTCTCCCCTGTACATGGACAGGCCCTGCTCTTCTCCTAAGCCACCCCATCTCCCAGGGAGCCTCTCCCAGGTGAGCCCGTCTGTGCTGGCCTCGCCGGCCACTGCTGCAGCCCCTGGCCATGCTTCCCACAGCCCCAGCTGGTGGTGCTGCTCTGCAGAGCCAGGGGGCTGTGGTGCCCGGGGCACTTTGCAGGGCCGTGCTGGTCAGGCTGGGTGTCAGAGCCAGCTAGTGGGGGCCCTGCCACTGACCACATCCCCCAACTGTGGCCATGGGGTGCTCAGAGGTGCCCAGCCTGGCAGAATGAGGAGCCTCTTTGGACTCTACATACAGGCACTGCCCTGCAGAGACACAAATGGTCTCATAAAAAGCATGTCAGACAAGCAAGTCTATATAAGGTTCTTTATTTTGTTTATATTCACAAAGATTCCTCCTGCAGTGTAACCTCTGGGCTACTCTAGAAAGGTACGTACTGAAATGGGAGTGGGATGGTAATGACATTTTTTTGGGCAACATTAGCAGCACTGAAAGAACATTTAAATTCAAACAAACACACAAACAATCCTAACCTAAGCAAAATGAAACAGAGGGAATACAACAACAAAAGAACCACAAAAGCAACAGAAGACTGGTAGTCCTGTAATAAACCAGGTTACAAGTCATATGCAGAAGAGGTTGAGCAGATTGTCGTTTTTGAAACACGTCATCATCAATTTCCTGAGAGCCTCTTTAAGCTCCTGGTTCCTCATGCTGTAGATGAGGGGGTTCAATGCTGGAGGCACCACCGCGTATAGAACTGCCACCACCAGGTCCAGGAATGGGGAGGAGATGGAGGGGGGCTTCAGGTGGGCAAACATGATTGTGCAGAGAAACAGGGAGATAACAGTCAAGTGAGGGAGGCACGTGGAAGAGGCTTTGTGCCGTCCCTGCAGCAAGGGGATCTTCAGCACGACCCTGAAGATCTGCACATAGGACAGAGCAATGAAAACAAAACATCCAGAAGATAAACAGCCAGTGAGAACAAGAAGACCTACTTCCCTTAGGTAGGCATATGAGCAGGGGAGCTTGAGGATCTGAGCAAGTTCACAGAAGAACTGGTCCAGGGCATTGCCCTGGCAGAGAGGCAGTGAAAATGTATTGGCAGTGTGCAGTACAGCGTTGAGAAAGCCACTGCCCCAGGCAGCTGCTGCCATGGTGGCACAAGCTCTGCTGCCTAGGAGGGTCCCGTAGCGCAGGGGCTGGCAGTGGCAACATAGCGGTCATAGGACATGACGGTGAAGAGATAAAACTCAGCTCCAATGAAGAAGAAAAAGAGAAAGACCTGAGCAGCACATCCTGCATAGGAAATGGCCCTGGTGTCCCAGAGGAAATTGGCCATAGCTTTGGGGAGGGTAGCGGAGATGTCACCCAGGTCGAGGAGGGCGAGGTTGAGGAGGAAGAAGTACATGGGGGTGTGGAGGCGGTGGTCGCAGGCTACGGCTGTGATGATGAGGCCGTTGCCCAGGAGGGCAGCCAGGTAGATACCCAGGAAGAGTGCAAAGTGCAGGAGCTGCAGCTCCCGTGTGTCTGTGAATGCCAGCAGCAGGAACTCGGTGATGGAGCTGCTGTCATTGGACATTTGGTGCCATTGGGCACAGGGACCTGTTCAAGGACAAAAAGGCAATGAGTACTTCCAATAGATTTCTCTGGGAAAAAAAAGAAACCTACTCCATCTTGTATCTAGCCCCCCAAAATCCTTGCCCTCTTTATGGAAGGGTTTTGGCAGATCCCTTTTGTAAGCTTTGGTCAATGCTGGCTGAAGGGGACACTGGGAATATGGGACTGCTGTGGGAATGGAAGGAGTCCGTCCTGCCCTACATCAACAAGCAAATATGAACGTGGGGTGATCCCAGACAAAATCCACTCATGATACCGACAAGCTCTTTAGCATTGTCCATCCCAATTCACCCAATTACAGAGCAGGGCTATAGGAATTTTATATATTTTCTTTTGTGCTCTTTGCCCCACCACAACAGAGGAGTTTTTAAATGGCAGAAATCCTTGGTAGTTCTGCTAAACTCCAAAAGAAAGGTGCTGAGAGGCCAAGGGACTGTCCCTCAGAGCAGAGAGAGGACAGCCACATTGTCCATCACTCCTGGTCGTAGCTGCCCTGTGCTGGCACTACTTTGAGCAGGAGGACGATTGCTCTCAGGTGTTCCCCTGAGGTGAACCTGCACTGCTGAGAGCAGAGGAATCCAGTTTCAAAATGCAGATCGACAAACTCCTCACCCTGTCTCGTTTGACCTGAGGACAAACTCAGCTCTGCTTTCCTAGGCAAGGACACAGAGGGCTCACAGAAAATGCCCACATAGAGCCATATACATCTTTAGCACCAAGGTGTCTTCTCCACGGAACTTTAGATGGCATAGAGATACTATGGGAGAGCTCTGTCCTCCTGGAGGGAAGGCTGCAAGCCAGCAGGAACCCCAGGAAGCAGCTCAAATGCCCTAGACAATGGGTACTGTGAGGGAAGGGTCATCTCCCTGTCAGCCCCACACACTGCAGTGCCCAGAGCCCCAAAGTTTAGGAGGGGACATGGATGTTGTTCCTCCAGGGCATATCTGCATGACAGGACCTGGAGCACTGGCTGTTGAGCCGCAGGTGAATCCTCACCCGACCCCTCCACAGGGAGACCAGTGGCAAGGACAGGGAAAACAAGAACCAGAGGGGACATTGGCCAGGTAACGGGCAGGACAGGCAGACACAGCTGGGCACTCAAAGGTTTCTCCTGCTGGAGGGGATTTGGGGTGGAGGGCTCTGCTGTGAGGGAGGGGAGACTGAGGGATGTTCCAGGGAAGGCGCCCGCACTGCAGGGGCTGGCAGGGAGGTGCCAATTTCCCCCTCCCAGCCTTCGCTCTCAGCACTTTCCTCTCATCCCCTTCTCCTGTCTCTGCTGCCTGCAGCTGCCCCTGCTGGGAGCTGTTTCTCTGCCCCGACCTCTTCTCCCTGTCCATGCTCACACAGCCCATCCCACACGCCGTGTGCTCAGCTGTGCCCTGAAGACACCTCCTAGGATAGGGAAAGGTCTGGGGACATTGTTCTGTTTGTAGGTCCTAATGAGCAGCTTTGAAATGCCCTGAGGACAGCACAAAGCTGATGTTAGTGCCATTCTTAAGCAGAGATGAGTGAAGGGATTTTCAGAGGCTCCTCAACAACCTCTGTGTCAGTTTAATGCTCTATGAGCCTCAGTCTCCTAGACATGTCTCCCCACGCCATTACCACACAAAACTCTTCATCGCAGCTGGAAAATGAAGGCAGAGACTCCTCAAGGGCCTTCCCTTCAAGGCAGCCTGTGCCTTGACCTTCCTATAGAAAAGTCCCCTGTGCAGTGCCCTGGGAGGTGTGGGGCTGTGAGCAGCCTTCCCCAGGCGGCAGACTCTAGGCAGCAGCAGAACCCTGCCCTGCCATGCCGGGGGAGCTCCTTCCACCCGCAGCTTCTCCCCGCAGCCCCTGGGCAGCTCCCTGGCCAGGCTAAGTGCTGAGCCTGGCAGGCAGCAGAGGCCCTGCCCTGGCACACAGCCCCTGGGGCACAGCAGGGACCCTGCTCTGCACCACAGCCCTGGGCACCCCTGCCTGCACCCCTGGCTGCACAGCCTGCAGCCAGCCTCAAGAGAAGGGAGCCCTCGGGCCCTGCACGCTGACCCTGTGTAGTGGGCTTACGTGGCAAGGTTTTGGTAGCAGGGGGCCATAGGGGTGGTTTCTGTGAGAAAGATCTAGAAGCTGCCCCATGTTTGGGAACGGCCCCATTGTTTTCCAGAGCTGAGCCAATAAGCGATGTTGTTTTGCACCCCTGTTGAGAGCATATTTAAGACAGGGAAAAAAACACTGCGCCACACAGCAGCTGGGAGAGTGACGGGAGTGAGGAATGGCACCAAGGTCAGTGTAGAAGGAGGGGGAGAGGTGCTCCAGGCACCGGAGCAGAAGTCCCCTGCAGCCTGTGGTGAGGACCATGGTGAAGCAGGATGTCCCCCTGCAGCCCATGGAGTACCACGGTGGAGCAGGGTTCCTCGCTGCAGCCCGTGGAGGAGACCACGGTGGAGCAGGTGGACCTTCACTGACAGAGGCTGCCGCCTGTGGAAGACCCCTGCCGGAGCAGATTCCAGGCCGGACCTGTAGCTCGTGGAGAGGAGACCACGCAGGAGCTGCTGCCCATACGGGAGCCAGGTTGGAGCAGTTTTCTCCTGAGGGATGGACCCCGTGGTACGGACCCATATCTGGAGCAGTTCTGGAAGAGCTGCTGCCTGTGGGAAGCCCACGCCGGATCAGTTCATCAAGGACTGTATCCCGTGGGTGGGACCCCACAGCACAGGGGACGAGAGTGACCGAGAAGGAGCAGTAGAGAAGAAGTGCTGTAGACTGACCATAACCCCCATTCCCCCGTTCCCCTGCGCCGCTCGGGGGGAGGAGGTGGACGGGGGGGGAAAGTGCTTTTGGTTTCTTTCCTTTGTTTCTCACTTCTCTAGCTTGTTAGTAATGAGCAATAAATCTTATTATCTTCTTATGCTGAGTCTGTTTTGCCCGTTACAATAATTATTGCGTGATTTTCTTGTCCTTATCTCAATCCTTGAGCCCTTTTCACATATTTTCTCCCCCTTCCTCTTTGAGGAGGGGGAGTGAGAGAGCGGCTGTGGTGGAGCTCGGCTGCCCACTCGAGCAGAACCACGACACCCTGAAGCACACAAGCCCTGTCCTGGAGCACATCCTCCTCCTCTGCACCAACGAAGCTGTGACAGTCCTTCCTGCAGGTTCCACACACTGTGGCATGTGCTCCATTGAGGAGATCCCTCCAGGAAACACAGCTCTATTGCCCTACACACAGAGACTTACTTTGTCATGGTCTCTGAAGGTTTCTGCCTCTCTCTGATCTCCTTTGTGCACCTACTCCAGGCTGCCTTCTACTTCCCTCTGTTTCTCTCCCTCTGCAGTGCTGCCGGCTTGCTCCCTCCCTCCCAGGAGCCTGGCCCCACTCAGCACAATCCCAGCGCAAGGCATCACTTTCACCACCCTCCCCTCTCTACCCTGAATTCCCTTCAGACATTCCTGCAGCTTCCCAGAAACCGCCTGGGAAAGAGACAGAAGTCATCACTGACATTGTCTCTGCCCATTCAGCAGGGACATTTCTGTCCAGCACTGACATTTCTTCTCTCAGAAGCTGACCTAGGCATGGGAACCACCATTGTTTGTCCCATCATTAGGCAGGAGACCCAGACAGGGCCTAGGAGGGATCTCCTTTACCACTACGTAGGGAAAGGGTAAATCTGAGTCAATTGAGGCAATTCACCATCAAGGGTAGATTAACATACATCATCTATCTGGACTTCCATAAGGTCTTTGACGTGGTTCCACATAACATCCTGATCTGTAAAGTAGCTGCATGGCCTCAGCCTGAGAGTTGCTGTCACTGGCTGTATGACCAGGGTGGAGGCCTAGTGGCATCCCTCAGGAGTCCATTTTGGACCAAACCTTTGGACCAACCCTTAATATCCTTATAAATGAAAGACTCCGGGATCAAGTGCACCCTCAGCAGGTCTGCAGGTGACACTAAGCTGAGCGGTGCAGTTGATATGACAGAAGAAAGGGACCTGAACAAGCTTGTAAAGTGTCCCCGCAAGAACCTAATGATTTTTCAAGAAGTCCAAGTGCAAGTTGCTGCACCTAGGTCACGGCAACCCCTCTTGAGGACAGACTGAGTGAAGAACTCACTGAGAGCAGCCGTTTGGAGAAGAACCTGGAGGTTCTGGTGGACGTAACGCTCAATACGAGCCAGCAGTGTGCACCTGCAGCTCGGAAGGCCAAGTATGTCCTACAATGCATCAGCAGAGGAATGGCCTCTGGGTCGAGGGAGGTGATGGGTTGTTAGGCATTGGAATGGACTGCCCAGGGAAGTGGTGGAGTCACCATCCCTGGAGGTCTTTAAAAGACGTTTAGATGTAGAGCTTAGTGATATGGTTTAGTGGAGGACTAGTTAGTGTTAGGTCAGAGGTTAGACTCAATGATCTTGAGGTCTCTTCCAACCTAGAAATTCTGTGATTCTGTGATTCTGTGATTGTCCCCTATATGCTGCCCTTATGAGGCCCCACATGGAGTGCTGCATCCGGGTGTGGGGCCCCTATCACAAGAAGGATGTGGACCTGTTAGAGAGGGTCCAGGGGTGTGCCACGAGGATGTTGAGAGGGCTGGAGCACCTCTCTTATGAAGAAAGGATGAGAGAGCTGGGGATGTTCAGCCAGATGAGGAAAAGGCTTGGGGAAGACCTAATTACAGCTTTTCAGTACGTATAAAGAGTTCATATGAAAGATGGCAAGAGACTAATAGCATGGACAGATAGTGATAGGATAAGGGGGAATGACCTTAAGCTAGTGGAATGGAGATTTAGGTTAGATGTTCGGAGGAGATTCTTCATTCAGAGGGTGGTGAGGCTCTGGAACAGGTTGCCCAGAGAGGCTGTGGATGCCCCATCCCTGGAGGTGTTCAACACCAGGCTAGATGAGGCCCTGAGCAACCTGTTACAGTGGGTGGCATCCCTGCCTGTGGCGACTAAATGCATGGACTCTTGTTGGGATCGAGTAAGAGTCGTCATTGCAGTTTGGCTATGCTCCTTTTATACACTTTCCTTCCAGAGGTTTTCCTTCCAAAAAGCCCTCTGGTCCCCCTTTACAGTCCTTTGATCCTTGTATTTCTCAGGCTACTAGGCACCTTATCGCAAACTCCTTTCCCGTGCAAGGTTTTGGTCAACGCTTTGTTACTTTCCTCTTTCCTGGGATTTGTAACAGTCTTTGCACTTATCTTCTCTTGTTATTTATGTATGCCTTAGGTTCCACGGTGACTCTCATCCTCCACATTTCTCTTGTCTTCCAGAACTCCCTTCCTGGATACTCAAGAGTCATCCACATTTCTAATTAAACCTACTTTTTCTACATTTCCCACAATTTATCCTTGCTAATTAAGTCTATTAGCAATTATCATTTCTAATTAAGTCTACGTTTTCTATAAGATTACACATCCCACACCTGCATATGGCAGGGGCAATGGAACGACATAATCTTGAAGGTCTCTTCCAACCCAATCAATTCTATGATTCTGTGATTTCTGTTTGCAGGACTCCTGAAATGACTCCCAGTTTTCCCATGAGATTTCTGTCACCACCCTTGTACAGGTTCACTGCTATGTGTTGCAACCCTGCCTTTCTGGATCGCTGGTGACAGCCAGCTGGTGGCTGTTGGTGATAGATTCACTTAGGGCAGATTTTGCCTGACAAATCTGGTGGCCTTCTATGATGGCGTTACTGCTGGACAGTGGAAGAGCAACTCACCTCATATACCTTGTCTTGTGCAAAGCATTTGACAGTGTCCCACATCACATCCTTATCTCTCACTTGGAGAGACATGGATGTGATGGATGGACCACTTGGCTAGTAAAGATTTGGTTCGATGGTCACACTCGGAGAGCTGCGATCAGCAGCTCAGTGTCTCAGTGGAGATCATTAATGAGTAGTTAATTAATGGAGAAGGACCCAGGGTGTTGGTGGATGAGAAACTCAACCTGTGCTGGCAATTTGAGTTTGCAGCCCAGAAAGCCAGTATTCTGCATTGAAGGAAGTTTGTCTAGCAGGTTGAGGGAGGTGATTCTCCCCCCGAACTCTGCTCTTATGAGACCCCACCTGGAGTTCTGCATTCAGCTCTGGGGCCCCAAGCTCAAAAAGGACATAGAAGTATTAGAACAATTCTAGAAGACGCCAAAAGGATGATAGAAAGGCCATGGCACCTTTTCAATGAACACAGGCTGAGAAAGCTGGATCTTCTTTGGGTGGATGAGGGAAAGGCTGTGGATGGAAGGCTGGATCTTTTTTGGGTGGATGAGGGAAAGGCTGTGGATGTGGTCTACCTTGACTTCAGCAAGGCTTTTGACACCGTTTCCCACAGCATTCTCCTCAAGAAACTGGCTGCTCTTGGCTTGGACTGGCGCACGCTTCGTTGGGTTAGAAACTGGCTGGATAGCCGAGCCCAAAGAGTCGTGGTAAATGGAGTCAAGTCCAGTTGGAGGCCGGTCACTAGTGGTGTTCCCCATGGCTCGGTGCTGGGGCCGGTCCTCTTTAATATCTTCATTGATGATCTGGATGAGGGCATTGAGTGCACCCTCAGTAAGTTTGCAGATGACACCAAGTTAGGTGCGTGTGTCAATCTGCTCAAGGGTAGGAAAGCTCTGCAGGAGGATCTGGATAGGCTGCACCGATGGGCTGAGGTCAACTGCATGAAGTTTAACAAGGCCAAGTGCCGGGTCCTGCACCTGGGGCACAATAACCCCAAGCAGAGCTACAGGCTGGGAGATGAGTGGTTGGAGAGCTGCCTGGCAGAGAAGGACCTGGGAGTGATGGTGGATAGTCGGCTGAATATGAGCCAGCAGTTGCTCAGGTGGCCAAAAAAGGCCGACAGCATCCTGGCTTGCATAAGAAACAGTGTGGCCAGCAGGGCTAAGGAGGTGATCGTCCCCCTGGACTCGGCTCTGGTGACGCCGCACCTCGAGTACTGTGTTCAGTTTTGGGCCCCTCGCTACAAGAAGGACATCGAGGTGCTTGAGCGGGTGCAGAGAAGGGCGACGAAGCTGGTGAGGGGCCTGGAGAACAAGTCCTACAAGGAGCGGCTGAGGGAGCTGGGCTTGTTCAGCCTGGAGAAAAGGAGGCTCAGGGGCGACCTTATTGCTCTCTACAGATACCTTAAAGGAGGCTGTAGCGAGGTGGGGGTTGGCCTGTTCTCCCACGTGCCTGGTGACAGGACGAGGGGGAATGGGCTTAAGTTGTGCCAGGGAGTTTTAGGCTGGATCTTAGGAAGAACTTCTTTACCGAAAGGGTTGTGAGGCATTGGAACAGGCTGCCCAGGGAGGTGGTGGAGTCACCATCCCTGGAAGTCTTTAAAAGACGTTTAGATGTAGAGCTTAGGGATATGGTTTAGTGGGGACTGTTAGCGTTAGGTCAGAGGTTGGACTCGATGATCTTGAGGTCTCTTCCAACCTAGAAATTCTGTGATTCTGTGATTCTGTGATTTTCAGCCTGGAGAGACCCTATAGCAGACTTCCAGTACCCAAAGGGGACCTAAAGGTACTTCCAGTACCTCAAGGGGGTAATGTTTTAAAACTAAAGGAGGGTACTTTTAAATTAGTTATAAGGAAGAAATTCTTTCCTTTGAGGGTGGTGGTCACTAGAACAGTGTGCCCAGAGAAGTTGTGGCTGACCCATCCCTTGCCGCTTCGTGGCCAGAAACCTTCCGTGACAAACCATGATGGAGACCCCGGCTGCAAAGTTGCTGTTTAACCTCATCTTTTCTGCATGGGGCCTCCTCCATAGCACAGAGCCCAGTCTCAGCTCCCACTTTGCCACAAGCGTTCTGAATGGGCGCTACAGGGCCTAACTCTACCATGTCCTGCCCTGGCTCTGCCATCCCACTGGGCAGAGGAGAGGGTGGTGACACCAAAGGGATGCATTTGGGTGTGGAACGTGGGGCCCAGCAGAGACGAGGAGTTGAGGGAGAGGTCAGGGGCAAGGCAGCAAAGGTGGCACGAGTGGTGGTGTTGATGCAGGGGCCATGTTTGTGCCAGGAGCCTAAGTGGGCAGCAGCTGGCAGCAGGCGAGGGTGATACTGAAAAAGCCAGTCAAAGTAACTCTCCAAGACCCAATCTGGAGTTTTAGAAAGCATTCATTCTTTTACTGCTGTGCTGGACACACACTGAGGATCACCCTGCCTAGTGTGCATACAGAACTGTTCAAGTTATAGGGGTTATACACAATCAAAACATTGGTGTGGCCCTAACTGGAAGAGGGATTCTCAGTGTGGGACTGCTTTTCTGAAGAAACAAGGAGGAATGGAGAGGGTTCAGAGCAGGTGTGCCAAGACAGGGCTAGGGGTCATGTGTCTGGAGGCTAAGAGACCTGTGCTTCCTAGGCCTGGTGAAGCGCAGGCTCAGGGCACTCTTGTAGGAGCTCCTGAGAGCTGGAAATCTGCTTTCAGAGATGATGGCCCATTTTGGGTAGGGGGAAAGAACATGAGAAAGGAAAACCGCCACAGTCTTCTGTTTTGGAGGTCCAGCATGGTGATGAAGAGAAAGAAATGCCACTCCAAGGGCAGTGCTGTGGTGACTCAGAGGGAGTCTGGATCAGCCCATGGCTTGTGTTTCAAGTGAGAGGCAGTGAGCACAAGTACAGGTAGGGAGATGCTATGGTGGGGAAGCAGGTTGAAAGTCTCCAGGCTTCAGGGAAAATGGTTCTGGCATAGAACAACCTGTGGGGAGATGTCCAAGGGCACTGACAGGGCTGGAAGGCCCTGACAGAGCAGAGGTCTTTGTCTCCTTATCTATGGCTGTTGTCTCTGCCGCTGGGGCCTATGAGACGACACATTGTGCTCCTGGCACTGGAACCATGTGGCCTCCTTGCAGCCCTGTCCAGTGGTGTTGTACTGTTGTCCTTTAGTTGCCATCACGCACCCCATATCCCACTACCCTTTAAAGAGCAGTGTGAGGGACAGAAGCTCTCTTCGCAGAGGCTGGGTGTCAGGCCTTTGTGTTTTCTTTAATAAAACACATCAAGATTTCCTCAGCATCAGGGCCACCTTTACTCTGCCTTTGCCTGCCTTTTATCACTGCCTCCCATCTTCTTCACTAACAAGTCCACGGGGAAGTAGTGGTGGTAATGTCCCCCAGTGGGACAAATTAACACTCCCAGAAACTTCAGCGTTTCTTCTGGCCTTCCCTTCTTGAGCAGCTTGTGTAATCTCAGCATCAGAGGTCCATGGACTCAGCACCAAATACACCCTGGGGCTCAGTACAATGCAGAGAGCCCTCCTGTGCCCTCTTGCTGCCCAGCACTTCCCTTCAGGCTTCCCTTCAGGGCTTCAGGGCTTGTACATCTAATTGGGGAGATTTCCAGGGGGTAGTGAATGAGGCAGATTTTAATGAGCAGTTGATAATAAGTGAGTTTTCCCTTCAAGTTGCATTCTTTATTGATTTATTTCAATTCCCTGACCTCTCCCATTGCTATTGATCCAGAGGGTCTCCTAAGGAGGCCTGGTCAGCTTGGAAAAGCAGTCCCTTGAGGCCAGGCACTCTGTGGGCAACCTTGCTCCTCACCTCCCCAGCCCCACCATTTCTCTCAGGAGCCACCTGGAACTTGCAGCACTTCTCCTCCCATCAGACTTCTCCCGTCGGGGCTGCAGCTGCATGTTACAGCTCCTTTGCACCAGCTCCCAGCCCTTTTCCCCACAGAACTGCCTGCACACAGGCACTGAGAGTAATGGAGAGGGACAGGCTTCCCATGGAAAGCAATGGGGAGGGAGTCTTCAAAAAAGTACAAATAATAATAAAAAATTAAACATGGTCATTTAATCAGGAGAGATGGGAACACATGCAAGGCGGGGGTGACAGGACTCACATCAGAACAGACACAGGAGACAGTAGTGGTAGTGCAAGGAGAGGGGAAGATTGATATTTCTCCTATGATTCATGAACTTCTGTGTAATTTCCCATCTGGCGTAGTGAGAAAATACTGCCTTTTCTTAAACAGAGCTCAAGTGTTTCAAGTGATGAACATGTGATTTTTTTTTTATTTATTTTTATTTTTATTTATTTTCCTATGTTGGACAAATTTGTTTGCCTTTCCAGGCAGAACTTGGTCTGTCTGCAAACATCCAGTGCCACGTTCAGAGGCCTCAGTGTACTGCAGGTGTTTGCCTGGGGCTGAGAGCTGTCAAAAGCACCTGTGGGAGACTGGAGGCCCTCAGGAGCTGCAGGTAGAGGCTGGGCAGTGTCTCAAAGCATCAACACTGCTCATTATTAAGTATTAGAGTGAAAGAAAACAAAATCAGCAAAAATTGTAAAAGCTGAAATACGCAAGTACCAATGCTTTAGAACTTTGCCTTTCTTTCTTTTTTGTTTTGTTTTAATTTTTATTGACATTTTCTAAACATTTATAGTATTGTTAGGCCAACACTCTTAAATAAGATTATTTTGTGTCCTGTACAAAGCTATGTGGCCCCCCAAAACCCTATCTGCCCAGCAAGGTCCATGACAATTCACAGTGTTTGCAAAAAAGTAGATCACACTAAGATGTTGACCTCTCTGCACAGATGGAGGGAAGTATGGCTATGAACATCCATGCAATGTTCAGCTTTCCTGGCAAAGAGTGCAGGAGATTTGGACATGCGAGGGAAGTAGAAAAGGTGCTCAGCTGTCCTTTATGGCCAGGACAGAGTATGCATTTCCCTTCAGGTAGGAAAGAAGGTGAGAAATGACACCGTCTTGGAGAGGAGCAGAATGCAGAGGGAGAGAATTAACACCCCAGAAAAGCCCAGATCTCTTCTCACACCTCAGAGTACATCCAGGAGAAGACAGGACCTTGAGGTGTCATACAGAGATGGTTGAGGCAGTGCTTGCCAGGCTTCACTTAAAGCCAAGGGAGAAGAGAAGGAGTTCACCTGCCTGGCTTTAGATGGTCCCCTACAGCACAGGAGGATTCAGGCCCCACAGCATCTCCTCTGTCGTCACCAGAAATTGGGCCTGAGGTCAAAGGAGCATAAGGCATGTTGGCAGGGAGCTCAGGAGGCCTCCAGCCCAAGTTGTCACAAGCACAGGATCAGAACAGGCTGTTCAAGGCCTGATTCTGTTGCATTTTGCAAAACCAGCAAAAACGGGGACCACACAGCCTCTGGGTGATACCCAGCTGAGCTCATGGTGAAAAGGCCTTTTGCCTTCTCTCCAGCCTGAAGCTCTCCTCTTTCACTTTAACAGCTGTTGTCTTTTGTCCTCCCACCATGAACCCAGCTGAAGATCCTGGCTCTGCACCCTCCACAACCCCCTCAGAGATACAGCCTGGGGAGGTCCCCCTCATCCTGCCCTTCTCCAGGCTGGACAAGCCCAGCACCCTCAGCCTCTCCTCACAGGCAGAGTGCTGCAGAGCATCCTGGGGCCCAGTGCTAACCCCGCTGCAGCTTGCTGACATCCCTCCTGTCCTGGGGACCTGAAATCTCGATGCCGTCTTCTGGATCATCCCTTCCCTGCATTCCATGGCCATTCCTGGCTCACACAGCCCAGGACGCTGCTGGCTGTCCTTGCTGCCAGGGCACTTGGCTGCCTCCTGCCCAACTCCCTGCCCACCAAGACCTTTCCCATGGGGCTGCTTCCAACCAGAAATCCCCCAGCCTGTGCCATAGCTAGGGGTGGTCCCCTCAGGGCCACAAACTGGCACCTGCCCTCGTGGGATGTCCAGGTTTGGGCTGGGATAATTTTCTTTCTGGTGACTGGTATTGTGCTCTTTTTTGCACTGAAGAATTTCCAGTGTGAACCCATCACCTGCTGATGAGCTAAGACATTGCACAAAGGCATAGGAGCATTACTTTGAAGAACCCAGGCACCTGTACACAGAACCCAAGCACCATCTCGGAAGAACGAAACACCTACCTGGGGAGTAGTAGAATAAACTTACGGGTGCCCAATCATCTGCATAGGTCACCCAAGAATATCTATCAAGCAGCCAGGAATGTCCCTCTAGCAATGAGGCACCTCTCTGGAGAAAGCATACATCACCCTGGGTCAAACAATCATCTCCCTGGGTACACAAGCATCTCCCTGGATAATGAAAGCACCTTCCTGGAAGACCCAAGGAGTTTCTCAGGGTATGTAAGCATTTTCCCATAGCACACAAGCACCTCCCGGGGCACACAAGCACCTCTCTGGGGACAACCAGAACCTTCCTGTGGTTCACAAGCACCTCTCTGGAGCACCCAAGCATCTCACAGGGACAGACAAGCACCTCCCTAAGGCATTAAACACAATTCAAAACTTGGTGCACTCCAGCACGTCCCCGGAGGTGCACAAACCACCCTCTGCAGTACTCAGGCATCTCCTGGGCAATCCAAGTGACCAAGTGGAATTGAGCATCTTCCAAGAAACCCTAGATACTCCCAGGGAACACAAGCTTCTTCTTCTCAGGGCATACAAGTATATTCCTGGGGCACAAGCAAAAGCCTCCCTGGAGCACACAGATAATAAGAATAAGAAAATTTTCTGCCCCTGTCACCCAAGCATTTCCCTGCAGCACAGAAGCACCTCCCTGGAACATTCAAGCACCTCACTGGAGCACCAAAGAATCTCCCCGCCGCACTCCTACATCTAAGTGGAGAACCCAAGCATCTCCCAGGCCTCCAGAACACCACCTGGGGCACACAACCATCTCACTGGAGATGGGAAGCACCTCGCTTGGCACCCAAGAGCTTCCATGGGGTGCACAAGCACCTGCCATGGTCATTCAAGTATGTCCCTGTGGGCACGCAGGCATCTCCCCAGGGGACACAAACACCAACTTGGAGGAACCAAGCATCTCCTCACAGCACTCCAGCATCTCCATGAAGCCAAGCATCACACAAAAAGCACCCAACCATTTCCCTGGACTACCCAAAATCCAAAAGCTTTACCCTGGATCAAACAAGTGTCCTCCTTGGGTACACAAGCACATCTCCTGGGTACCCAGGTGTCTCCAAATAGTACTCAAGCATTTCTCTGCAGCCACCAAGGAACTTTCAGGATCACCAATCCACCTTCCTGGGACATCCAATAAACTTCCTGCATCACCCAGGTGTCTTCTTGGAGAAACCAAGCATCTCCCTGTGCACCAAGGGAGCATCCGTACAGAGCAGCCAAGAAGCCTGGGGAGCACCCAGATTGTTCTTGGGGTAGCCAAGAACCTCCATGGAGCAAGAAAGCATCTCCTGAGGCACCCTGGCATCTCAGGGGAGCACACAAGCATCTCCTCTGCACACACCAGCACATCCTCTGAGTTTCCTGGACCACTCAGGCTCACACTGCGTTTCAGCCCCTGCTCCATCGCGCACTCACCTCCCTGTCCTGCCCTGCTCTGCCCTCTGCTGCCTGCTGCCAGGGGCTTCCATCCCGACTGGGGCCTGCCCACACCCCTGGCCCTTTCTCCCAGCCTGGCTGCCGTGTCACAGCCCCACTGTGACACCTGGGTTACACATCCACCACTGCCCCCTGCCCACTGTGACACCTGGGTGGCACAGCCACCGCTGTCCCCCTGCCTACTCTGACACCTGGGTCACAGCCACCGCTAACCTCCTGCTCACTGGGACTCCACGCAGTATGTCTTTCTTTGGACTCGCATATTTGTCAGTGATACTTACATTTAAAAGAATTTGTCAGATTCACCCCCACAAAAAAAAAAAAAAAAAGTATTTTGGGCAACTTCCATAAAGCTCACCAGTAATGAATACCAAATAATTCTTGGAGTTTTAGTCTAAAGTGTTGATGTTTTTATTTCTTTTCTTTTCTTTTTTTTCTTTTTTTTTTCTTTTTTTTGTCCGTATTTAGCAGGTTTTTCCTTTTCTCAGAGTTTAAACTTACACACATACATGGCTTTCCTCTTTCTCTAGCTTGGAAAGTTCTCTTGTAAAGAAATCCTTTATTTCTAGCTGCTTTCTCTACTCTTCTATAAAGCAGAATCCACATGGTTTGTCTTTTCCTTGTCTCTACTTGTCTCAAATGACCAGGTCTGGCTCCCATCACGGCCTCCCTTATAAGCATCTCTTGGTGCACTGGAAAAGGTTCTTCACCAGATAACCTGGAAGGAGCAGACCCTCTGCTTCTGCATACCCTTACAGAAACCCCCCAGGAGGTTTTGGGAGCTCCTTGATGACATCTGGCTGACACAGATGACTGAGGAGCCAGTGGGGTGAGGTGACCTGCAGGACCTCATCCTTAGAATTCAACATGCAGTGCTCAGGGATTTGAAAGAGGTGAGAAGATAGAGTTGAGAATGTTGCGGGAGGGGAACAAGGCAAAGGAGGGGACTTGAGGTGATCAGACTTGGGCCTGTTGAGGCACCTGCCCAGAGGATTCCTTTGGGATATGGCCCTGCTGAGAGGAGGGCTGCAGGGCCGTGGTTGATGTTTGAGCATTGACTGATAGAATGGACTGGGTTGGAAGGGACCTTCAAGGTCATCTAATTCCATCCCTCCTGCCATGGGCAGGGACACCTTCCACCAGACCAGCTTGGTCAAAGCCCCATCCAACCTGACCTTGAACACTTTCTGGGATGGGGCATCCACAGTTTCTCTGGGCAACCTCTTTGTAGGACTCACCACCCTGATAAGAAAAGAATTTCTTCCTCATATCTAATCGAAATATACCCTTCTTTAAGATTCAAACTGTTGCTCCTTATTCTATCATCTTTTCAAGCTCCTGAATGGTCCACCCTGACACACAGAGGGACAATCCCTTCCCTAGTCCTGCTGGCCACACTGTTTCTTACACAAGCCAGGATGGCCTTCTTGGCCTTTGTGGCCACCTGAGCGCACTGCTGGCTCATATTCAGTCCTTCTCTTCCCGACTCCCAGGTCCTTCTCTGCCAGGCAGCTTTCTAACCCACTCATCTCCCAGCCTGGAGTGCTGCTTGGGGATGTTGTGCCCCAAGCGCAAGACCCGGTACTTGGCCTTGTTGAACTTCATACAGTTGACCTCAGCCCATCGGTGCAGCCTATCCAGATCCTCCTGCAGAGCCTTCCTATCCTCGAGCAGATCGACACACACACCTAACTTGGTGTCATCTGCAAACTTACTGAGGGTGCACTCGATCCCCTCATCCAGATCATCGATAAAGATATTAAAGAGGACTGGCCCCCATACTGAGCCCTGGGGAGCGCCACTAGTGACCGGCCTCCAACTGGATTTTACTCCATTCACCACAACTCTTTGGACTCGGCTATACAGCCAGTTTTTAACCCAACGAAGCGTACGCCAGTCCAAGCCAAGAACAGCCAGTTTCTTGAGAATGCTGTGGGAGACGGTGTCAAAAGCCTTACTGAAGTCGAGGTAGACCACATCCACAGCCTTCCCCTCATCCACCAAGCGCGTCACTTTGTCATAGAAGGAGATCAGGTTTGTCAAGCAGGACCTTCCTTTCATAAACCCATGTTGACTGGGCCTGATCGCCTGCTTGCCCTGCAAGTGCTGCGTGATGACTCTCAAGAGAATCTGCTCCATGAGCTTCCCTGGCACTGGAGTCAAACTAACAGGCGGATACTTTCCCAGGTCTCTGACACATGCTTGAAACAGTCCCCATACTGGGCTGACCCAGGAAGAGCCCTAAACCCACTGGAGGGACAGGATCTCCCTTCCCAGAGGCTGGGGTCAGCGCCCAACTGTTGGACTTCATGGAACGCATCAAGGTTTCCTCAGCATCAGGGCCACCTTTACTGGGCCTTGTTCTCCTTGTTATCACTGCCTGCACTTTCCTGCTCTAACAAGTCCATGGGGAGGCTTTGTCACTAATGTCCCTCAGTTGGACTGTTAACACTGTGAGAGGCTTTGGAGTTTGCATCTGCGTTGTCTACTTGAGAAAGGTCTTCCATATCCTCTGAGTGCCTGAGGCTCCTGGGCTCTGCCCCAACCTACCGGGGGGGGGGTCAGTAAAAAGGTTTTGGCTGGGCCTGTGCTGCTGAGCTGGAACGGCTCAGGGGATGGAGGGAGGGAGCTCCTGGCAAGCAGGCAGCACTGCAGAGAGACAGGTCTGCCCATGAACAGTTCCTCTGCCAGGCACAGCAGAGCTGGGGACACTGCCTACAACTGGCATAGGGGAAGGAGAGAGAAGTGGGAGAGAGGTTCAGGGCAGCCTGGGGGGAAAGGCAGAGAAGAGCTGGCAGGGAGAGAAATCATCAGAGCCACCTCCCCACGGTAGGTCTCTGGGTGCAGGGCAATGCTTCGGCATGCCCTGCCAGGCTCTCCTGGAGCTGGCACAGCCCTCAGCCAATGGGAGCTGTCAGGAGTACAGTCAGTGTTGGAGTTGAAGGGCATGCAGGGCTTGTGTGCTGCAGGGTCAGCGTGCAGGGCCCGAGGGCTCCCTTCTCTTGGGGCTGGCTGCAGGCTGTGCAGCCAGGGGTGCAGGCAGGGGTGCCCAGGGCTGTGGTGCAGAGCAGGGTCCCTGCTGTGCCCCAGGGGCTGTGTGCCAGGGCAGGGCCTCTGCTGCCTGCCAGGCTCAGCACTCAGCCTGGCCAGGGAGCTGCCCAGGGGCTGCGGGGAGAAGCTGCGGGTGGAAGGAGCTCCCCCGGCATGGCAGGGCAGGGTCCTGCTGCTGCCCAGAGCCTGCTGCCAGGGACAGGCTGCTCACAGCCCCACACCTCCCCAGGGCACTGCACAGCAGAACTGCAAGGCAAGATCTACCTGAAAGCAATACACTTTTCTCTGCCTTCGTTTTCCCACCTGTGTGGTGATTCATAGGGATAGTAATGGAGTAGTAGTACTAAAGACTAAGGCTCCTTGATCATTGCTGTAGATATGAGGCACCTCACACACTTCAGTGTACAGACAGTACCAACATTACCTTTTTTTTTTCTTAGGGAATTGTTTGACCTTCTCATGACCTGCAAACGGGGAGATGTCCCTGGCCAGCAGACTTCTCAGACCACTCCAGGTTCCCTTCTAAGTGTTGCTGCAGACCAGGACTGACTGCCGAAGAGCGCACAGAAGAGCCCCACGCTTGTTGTGGCACCCTCAGAGCAACAATCAGACATAAGCTAAGGAGCTGCAGAAAGCTCTTCCTGAAAAGAACGTGGCACAGATTATTGTGTGGGAAGGTGTTCTGTGAGACTTGCAATGGGTTTTGGTCAGAGAAGTAATTAAATTTTACGCTGTCATTTTTTCTTTTTGACAGGCTCCCTTGCTCAGAGGCGATAAATGCGTAATGGCAGCTCCATCACCGAGTTCCTCCTCCTGGCATTCACAGACACACGGGAGCTGCAGCTCCTGACTTTCGGGCTCTTTCTGGGCATCTACCTGGCTGCCCTCCTGGGCAATGGCCTCATCATCACAGCCATAGCCTGCGACCACTGCCTCCACACCCCCATGTACTTCTTCCTCCTCAACCTTGCCCTCCTCGACCTTGGCCTCATCTCCACCACTCTCCCCAAAGCCATGGCAAATTTCCTCTGGAACATGAGGACCATTTCCTATGCAGGATGTGCTGCACAGGTCTTTCTGTTAGTCTTTTTGTTTTCAGCAGAATTTTCCCTTCTCACTGTTATGTCCTATGACCGCTACGTCGCCATCTGCAGGCCTCTGCACTATGGCACCCTCCTGGGCAGCAGAGCCTGTGCCACCATGGCAGCAGCTGCTTGGGGCAGTGGCTTTCTCCACGCTGTACTGCACACTGCCAATGTATTTTCTTTACCTCTCAGCCATGGCAATGCCCTGGACCAATTTTTCTGTCAGATCCCCCAGATCATCAGGCTCTCCTGCTCAGAATCTTACCTATGGGAAATTCGAATTACTATGGCTAGTTTTTTTCTACTGAGTTGCTGTTTTGTTTTGATTGCTATGTCCTATGTGCAGATCTTCAGGGTTGTGCTGAGGATGCCCTCACAGCAGGGATGACACAAAGCCTTTTCCACATGCATCCCTCACTTGACTGTGGTCTCTCTGAATTTCAGCACAGCCATGTTTTCCCACCTGAAGTCCCCCTACATCTCATTCCATACCCTGGACCTTGTAGTGGCAGTTCTGTACTTGCTGGTGCCTCCAGCAGTGAACCCCCTCATCTACAGCATGAGGAACCAGGAACTTAAGAATGCTGTGTGGAAACTGAAGACCAACTGTATTTCATAAACAATAAGCTGCCTGCCCTGTTCTGCAAATCACTCTTAAAGGTACGCGTAATAAACAAAGCCTGTCTTATGTTCTTGTGCTGATTGTTTTTCCCCCAGTTTTATTACAAAAGTTGTCCAAAATGAAATATAATTCTGCATTTTATTGTGCTTTTTATTCAATTAAAGTTGTTTTTCGTTTTTTGTTTGTTTGTTTGCTTGTTTTTTTGCTGCTCCTGTGGCTTGGTTCCAGTGCTGTGGGGCTGTGCTGGGACTGCAGGCAGGAACAGGCAGTGGGCACTGCAGTGACACACCTGGCCTACAGAGAATCATCTCTCTCCTAAAAGGGCTGTGCCTGAAGGCTCACTTCTGCTTTCAGAGCTGCTGTCAGATCCGAAGGTGCCCAAGGAAGAGAGTCCAAAGAGGCTCCTCACTCTGCCAGGCTGGGCACCTCTGAGCACCCCATGGCCACAGCTGTGGGATGTGGTCAGTGGCAGGGCCCCCACTAGCTGGCTCTGACACCCAGCCTGACCAGCACGGCCCTGCAAAGTGCCCCCGTGCCCCAGGCACCACAGCCCCCTGGCTCTGCAGAGCAGCACCACCAGCTGGGGCTGTGGGAAGCATGGCCAGGGGCTGCAGCAGTGGCCGGCGAGGCCAGCACAGACGGGCTCACCTGGGAGAGGCTCCCTGGGAGATGGGGTGGCTTAGGAGAAGAGCAGGGCCTGTCCATGTACAGGGGAGATACGGGACCTGAAATCCCTTGCTGCTGCTGCTACCTGCAGGCACATGGTATGCACAGGAACACGAGTGAGCACAAAGGCCATCAGCTATCCCTAGGGGTGTCATGAAGGTCAGTGGGGCAGAGAGCGTCTTCAGATCCCGTCATTCTAGCATAATAGCCACGGGGCATCTGCCTGAATAACACAGAATAGTTCAGTTGGAAGGCACCTTCAGAGACCGTCTAGTTCAAAGTGCAAGAGCTGAATGCAGCTCTGAGATTTGCTTCCTTGAAACTGCAAGGTCCCTATGCTGAATACTCATGTCTTGGGGCATCCCAGAAGAGGCAAGAGCAGGGCGATGCACCCACCACAGGGCTGAGGTGCCTCCCAGCCTCTGGCAGTGGTTGCAGGAGCCAGAGAGACCCTGCAAGTGCTGAAGTGCACTGCCAATGTGAGTGCAAGGCAAGGACTCGTGTCTCTGAACAGCCCTGTGTGTATGAGCAGTGCACAAGACCAGTTCAGAAGTGGGTGTTGCAGGAAGAAAGGCCAAAAACACAACAGACACCAGCATGGTCAGATCATGCTCTCTCTTTATTACCCGAATAGCCTGACTTTTATAGCAAATTTAACAGGGGCGGATAGTGTCTCACACAAGATTAATGGTCAAAAGCACTCAGATAAACAACTGCAAGAAAACAACCCCACCTGCAAGAAAACAACCCCCTTGGGATTAGCAGTCACATAGATCTCGTCCTTGAAGCCATCTGCTGGCAACAATATTTTTCTAAATTCTCAGTCGGGCTATGTGGGAACACTGTCATGGGAACTTCTCATAGTTGCCCTAGTAGCTAGGTTTGCTCAGCTGCAGCAAGTCACGGCCTCCTTCCTGTTTCAAAAATCCCTCAACAATTCCCCTTTTTTCTTTTTGAGCAAACCAAGCCCGATGTAACAGTTCTGCAAGTAACCCTTTAACCACATTTATTACAATACAACACGCAATGATGATTAACAACACAATAAACAGACTCCTTAATCCCTCTTTGATTAATCCCAGTAACCATCTATGCATTGTTCCAAACAAATCAGTGAGCCATTGATTGAAAGGATTGATATCATACTGAATCTTTCTCATGTGCTCTTTCAGGAAAGTAATGGATTTGTGAATTGACTCATTATGATTAGAAAGGTTTAAACAGCACATTCCCTCAAAGTCCTCACACCCATGCCCTTGAGCCAAAAGCAAGAAGTCAATAGCAGCTCGATCCTGTAAGAGCGCATGTCGCAGACTATTTTGAACATGTCCTCAAGCATCTCTGTCGTGGCAGGGGCTTACAGCATACCAATTTTTCTAAATCATTAAGTGCGGCCTCAGATGCCACTCTAGTCATAACACCAAGCAACTCAACATTATCATTGCAATCCAGTGTGAGCAATGCCCATTTATGTCTGGTGATTTATGCAAGTGTGACAAGCTAGGAGCAAATATAGTGAGTTTATCTAAGTAACAGGACCTCCAATAGCATCATTTGCAGGGATACCTTACCAGGCCCTATCTCCGCAAATCAGAAAAACATCAGGAGGTAAGGCCATAGCTGTACGATTGTTCCAAACGCTATAGTTGTTACCCCTTGTCCCCGTGACATAAGCCCCTAAACCCTGCTTAGCAGCGTCATTGTAATCACAGGTGTTATTTGTATTTCTGTACCCGTATGGCCCTTTCCAAGTTCCTGTAGCAGGATCTCAGGTAATTCACTCTTATTTGTGGTAACACATTTGGTGCTGCTCTATTTACTGTTTGAAAATGAATACTCGCAGGAGGGTCTTCTCGGTCACTAGTCAAACATAAGTGGTTCAAGACAACCAATGCCTTGGACAATCGCTCATCGATGTCCTTGATTTCTTTTAATCTCGCTAATTGTTCCTTTAAAACCTGATGTTATTGCTTGACAATCGCTTGGCCCGTGGGAGAATATGGAACACCTGCGATATGCTTTACTCCCCACATTTTCATAAATTTTCTAACCCTTTTCCTGACATACGCTGGACCATCGTCCATCTTGATCTGCTGTAGCACTCTCATAATGGCAACACACACTGTCAGATGTCTACATACATGGTGTGCTTTTTCTCCCCCCTGCGCCGTTGCCCATATGAATCTTGAAAAAGTATCAATACTCACATGAACATATCTTTTAGTACCAAATTCCAGTACGTGCGTTACATCCATTTGCAATACCTAAAGTGCCTTAACACCCCGTAGATTAATACCCAAACCTAGCCCTGGTCCATGATGACTACAGGAAGAGCACGCTCTTACTATTCCTTTTGCCTCTGTCCAAGTAAA
The DNA here is from genome assembly GCF_964211825.1 of Aythya ferina. NCBI lineage: Eukaryota > Metazoa > Chordata > Aves > Anseriformes > Anatidae > Aythya > Aythya ferina. The sequence goes on from NW_028181354.1 coordinate 105,613, forward strand.
TCCAAGCATTCTCCGAAGACCCTTTGCATTCTGATGGAAAATTTTGTGCGACACTCGCACACGTGCAAAATCACTCTCAGGCCCCTCTGTGACTATACTCACCAACTTGTCTGCTTGTGAATTACCTTCTGCTAACCCGATCGAGAACTGATGACTATGTGTATGGATAACACAGTAAGGTGCAGTTCTCCCCTGAATGGCATCTCGCAGCTGCAGAAATAATCTGTCCCTCTTAGTTGGCCTTATCAAGGCATCCTCTATCTGGTTTACCACGCTGACAACATACACAGAGTCTGAGACGATATTAATCGGCTCATGCATCCAGCATTGACAAGCCCAAACAACTGCAGACAATGCCAATGTTTGTAATGAATCCCCTGCCTCCTCCGGAATTATGTACTTCTCCCAACTTCTGTTCTCGTACCACACACACACAGCCTTTCTACTTGCCACACCTGCATCAGTGTATACAGTGCGACCCACCACTGGTCGGGACGAAAGCCATGGTACTACATGCCATTTATATGATCTTATAACTTGCCAGAGAGGCCCCTTTGGAGTTTGGGAATGTACCAATCCTGGGTAATCTAACACAGCTTCTTGTAACGGTATGGATTGCTGTAAACACCATTCCAAATGATCCTGAGTCATCGGCAGACTAATGTCTCCTGGTTCCTGCCCGCTGATCTCAATATTCTGAGAGCGACCCTTAAGTACTAACTCTGCGATAGCTTCCGCCCGTGTCTGAACATGCATTTTTTGCTGAATCGGTAGAAAAATCCATTCCAGAACTCAAAAATGCTGCCCTATCATTCCACCCTTGCTATCACCTGTTTCGTTTATGCCATTCCTATTCCCAGTGCTGTTAGTGTCAGTGGTATCCTCCTGATACCGTTTCTGTCTTTGTTGCCCCTGACTCTCCCCCTTTTCTTTTTGCCACTGACCAAGCACCGCAAATGGATGAGACACACGATTGCTTACCAGTAAGGAGAGTGCAGCTTCTGCTATACGTCTACAAACAGCTCCAGCTGCAACCTGAGAAGCTATTTGTGAAAGAGCCTGCTGTTGGTCATTTGTTAGTGTAATCTGGTGCTTTGCACTCCTGCACCGCAATAAAGGTAGTAATATAGCTAAGTCATCATTAGTAATCTGTACAATGTGGCAACCCCACTGAATATTATCCAGGAACATTTGTGCATTTATCAAATTATGTAACACCGTAGTTATATCAGCTTTCTGGGGACGAATAGTAGAGTCTGATATTTTCCAACCCAAATATAGCCATGGCTGTTCCCATTGAACCTTCTCTGGGGCTATCTTCAACCCTTTTGCTTCCAAAGTATCACAAATAAACTTTAAATCTGAATCCTGGAAGCATTCTGGCCTACCAAACCGAATGTTATCCATATAATGGTAAATAATTACGTCACACCACGCTGTCTGAATTGGTTGTAATGCCCAGGCCACATATAATTGACATAATGTAGGGGAATTCCTCATCCTCTGCAGAAGCGCTAGCCATTCATAGAGCTTTGCCAGGTCCTGTTTGTTAATGGAGGGTGAGATGGGGAAGATGTTAAATAAACTATCTGAATTAGTATCTAGCTACATTACGTATATGGTAAAATATCTTAAGTATTGGGGATGTGGATGAGAACCTAAAAATATCCTAATTACAGGGATGTAGATTAGAAGGAGATGTAAAAAGAAGATATCGTTCAAGGCTAATGGATGAGGGAAGAATGAACATCTTGTTAAGAAAGAATGAACAACTTGGTGGCAGGAAACAAGGCAAAGATAAGCAAAAAAGGCTTAAACTGTCCAACAGAATGTCAAAGTCCACAAAGGCAAAGAGAGCTTAACCCCCTCTTCCTCGGTGCCTTCATCCTGAAAGACCCCTGCCCACAACCACCAGGATACATTGCGCAGGCGCAACCGAAAGGAGCTAAGGGCGGGGAGTATGGAAATGAGTACTTGGAAGAGGTCTGCCTTTTCCGGAAATTAATGAATATGTATTAGAGCTCATGTAATATGTAACAGTGTTTGTGCATAAAATTGTGAGAGATGACCGGGCAGGTGAGCACTTTTTGAGGGAAGCTATTCCCAGTGCGCCCGGTGCACTATAATAAAGTATACCTACGTTACAACCCAATGGTTGTGGAGTCTTTTCCACACGTCAGTTTGGCAAGCCAGGCAGGAGGACTCTGTTTGGTTGTGGGATCGACTGTAGAATGGACCTCCTGGGTGCACCCCAAGCCCCTTTTTTTCTCTCTCAGAGTAGCTCCTTTCCCTGCCGCTCACTACGGGGATAGAGGAAGATCCTGTGGTTGCGGACAAATGGTATATGTTAATAAAGTTAAGCCAATTTGCCGGGGAGGTCGATAAGTCTTATAGAGACGTCTAGCACGTGACATGAACCCTGAGGGTGTCCTGGGAGGTGGCCGGTAGAGCAGCCAAAAGGGTTTTTGGGGGCTGATAGAATGGCCAAAAGGGGTTTTGAGTATAAGCCATTATACCCTGGTTCCAAGAACCACAAGGAACCTCCTAAAAGATTGTGAAAAGAGACAGAAGGGGGGGTAAGTGAGCCTTAATGATAACTGTTACAGTGTTTGCAGCTGCTGGGGGAATAATTCTAATTGGAATAATAATTGTATGTTGTATTTATAAAGGCCTGGGCATTTGTTGTTAAAGTATTCTTTTAAACATCGGTAAATACAGTGTAATATAAGGACTGCTATTGGGGTGTATGCCAAAGGGAACTAAATTTGCTCTGGTGTATTATCGGTCTTTCAGGCTCAGCTGTCCTTGGTGTAATCGTTTACAGGCAGTTGGTTTACGGTTGCCTGATTTTAATTGCATATACTGTGGATTTTGGAGGGATTGGGATAAATTAGTAAACAGCTCCTTAGAGGACGGTGGAACGTTAACTGCTATAGATTAGAATGGGACAAAGTCAAAGCAAAGAAATCTCACAGAAAAGCCCCTTAGGATGTACACTTACATATTGGAGGGATATAGTGGGGCAAGGGGGAACAGAGAGTAAAAGAACTCTTATCAAATATTGTGTTAGGAATGTTTTAACAATTTGTGTCAATAAAGAACAGTCCTGTCTGCCTCTGGGTCCTGCACTGGCAATTTAATTCTTGAACCACAGATGCAGTGTGTCCCAGTCTCCCCCTCATTCTAGTCAATTTATCAAGTCTTCAGCAAATACTCCTCAAATTTATGAACCTGTTTGCTTTTGTTATTCCGAACTTCTATTTCTAATAGTTACAGCCTTTTGTTTTTTGTCTTCTTTGAGATTAATTTAACACGGCTATAGGTGTGACTGTCCCTGTGAACGGCTGGTGAGGAATGTTTTAATTACTCATGAAGTGTCAATAAGAAAGCTATTTGTGTTTGTATGAAGTCTTTGATGTCTGGGGGTTTCAGAACAACTGATAACAACTAGTGACTGTTATGGGATACTATGCAGTCCTCTGATATCTGGCCAGGTGGCCAAGAGATTAAGAAGAAGAAAAAAAAGAAGCTGAAGGACAGCTAGGAGACAAGACCTGCAGGGGATGCTGTATAAACTTGACATGGTGCCAAGGAGTACAAAGGGGAAGGACAAGAAAAAAACTTGGAGAGGAAGACTACGAGCCTTCAGCATGAAAGACCCCTAGAGACACCCAGAGGGACCACCGGAGACTGATGCGCATGCTCCAGTAGGAGGGACTGGACCCTGGAAGCTAATTATAATAACCTATTTTTTTTAGAAGTAGTAACGAATATGTATTAGTCTAGGAGCATAAAAATCAGATACTTGATGTAACTGGTGTGCGTCCTGGTGGAGCGGAGACTCCTGGTGCACCCAGCACTGTTTGCTTACCTCTATTCTTTTAAAAAATCCTATTTTTTTTATTTAATCCTATTTTGAAGACTGAGCCATTTCTAGCATTTCAATCAGTGGTGGCCACTTTATAAATTAGAGGATGGAGAGAAGTGGCCCCTCAATGGTACTATTAATTATAACACTATATTACAGTTGATGCTGTTTCTGAGAAGAGAAAGTAAATGGGATGAGGCTGCATATGCAGACATGTTTTTCACTCTCCGGAATCACCCAGAGTGGCAGAGGGACTGTGGAATTGTGCCTCCACAGGACCCCATAGTGTTAGCCCTTGAGCGAGGAAACAGTAAGGGACTTAAAGGCAAGTTGAGATGGTGTTGTTCAGCGTGCAGCATTGGGCAGAGGTGTACTAAGATAAGTGTCGTGGTTTAACCCGACCGGCAGCTAAACACCACGCAGCCGTTCGCTCACCCTCCCCCCTCCCTCTCTGGGACGGGGGAGAGAAATGGAAAGTGAAGCCCGTGAGTTGAGATAAAGACAGTTTAATAAGACAGGAAAAGAAATAACAAAAATAATAATAACAATAATAATAATGATGATACAATGGTGATAATACGAAAGTAATAATAGTATGTACAAACAAGTGATGCACAATGCAATTGCTCACCACCCGCTGACCGATGCCCAGCCTAACCCCAAGCAGTCCGGCCCCCTCCCCCCGGCTAGCCACCCCTATATATTGTTTAGCATGACGTCAGATGGTATGGAATACCCCTTTGGCTAGTTTGGGTCACCTGTCCTGGGTCTGTCCCCTCCCAGCTCTTACTGCACCCCCCAGCCTGCCCGTTGGCAGGACAGAGCAAAGGCTGAGATGTCCTTGGCTTAGTATAAGCACTGCTCTGCAACAATTAAAGCATCGGGGTGTTATCAGCACTCTTCTCATTCTAAGCCAAAACACAGCATTCCACCAGCTACTAGGAAGAAAATTAATTCTGTGCTAACTGAAACCAGGACATCTATCCACCCCTTATTCCATACCATTTATGTCATGCTCAGGTTACACTCTTTTCCATACATTCTAATTAGTCACCTATAGTAATCATGGTAGTGATAACATACAGTATAATATACTATTTAACATGGTGCAATTCAGTTCATGGGCTATTCTCACCCAGTATTAAATCTCCTTGAGGTACACACCGGACCTCTCCGTTCTTTTGCATCACCCACCAAGTATATCCAGGTCCCTGAGCGAAAACAATTCCACGAATAGGTTTGCCTTTTCCTGAGGCAGGAGTAGCCCAGACTGTTTTACCCAGCATATTTTTTACATGCACTACAGGAACTTTATCCCCATCTACAGTACGTAACAGGTTTGATTGGGCAGGTCCAGCTCGGTTGGTAGATCCCCTAGTATTGACTAACCAGGTGGCCTTTGCCAAATGCGTATCCCAGTTTTTGAACGTCCCAGCGCCCATTGCTTTCAAGGTAGTCTTTAACAGGCCATTGTATCGTTCAACTTTCCCGGAGGCTGGTGCATGATAGGGGATGTGATACACCCATTCAATACCATGTTCTTTGGCCCAAGTGTCTATAAGGTTGTTTCGGAAGTGAGTCCCATTGTCTGATTCTATTCTTTCTGGGGTGCCATGTCGCCATAGGACTTGCTTTTCAAGGCCCAGGATGGTGTTCCGGGCGGTAGCATGAGGCACAGGATATGTTTCCAGCCATCCGGTGGTTGCTTCCACCATTGTAAGTACGTGGCGCTTGCCATTGCGAGTTTGAGGGAGTGTGATGTAATCAATCTGCCAGGCCTCTCCATATTTATATTTCAGCCATCGTCCTCCATACCAAAGAGGCTTTGACCGTTTGGCTTGCTTGATTGCAGCACATGTTTCACAGTCATGAATAACCTGTGCTATAGCGTCCATGGTCAAGTCCACCCCTCGATCACGAGCCCATCTGTATGTTGCATCTCTACCTTGATGGCCTGAGGTGTCATGGGCCCATCGGGCTATAAATAATTCACCTTTATGCTGCCAATCCAGGTCCACCTGAGCTACTTCAATCTTAGCAGCCTGATCCACCTGCTGGTTGTTTTGATGTTCTTCAGTAGCCCGATTCTTGGGCACATGAGCATCTACGTGGCGTACTTTCACAGCCAGGTTCTCTACCCGAGCAGCAATATCTTGCCACAATGCAGCAGCCCAGATAGGTTTGCCCCTACGCTGCCAGTTGTTTTGCTTCCATTGCTGTAACCATCCCCACAGGGCATTTGCTACCATCCATGAATCGGTGTAAAGATAGAGAACTGGCCATTTTTCTCGTTCAGCAATGTCTAAAGCCAGCTGAATGGCTTTCACTTCTGCAAACTGACTCGATTCACCTTCTCCCTCAGCAGCTTCTGCAACTCGTCGCGTAGGACTCCATACAGCAGCCTTCCATCTCCGATGTTTCCCCACAATACGACAGGACCCATCAGTGAACAGGGCATATTTCTTTTCATTCTCTGGCAACTGGTTGTACAGTGGGGCTTCTTCAGCACGACCCACCTCCTCCTCTGATGATATCCCAAAGTATTTGCCTTCTGGCCAGTCCATGATCACTTCCAATATTCCTGGGCGACTGGGGTTTCCTATTCGAGCCCGCTGAGTAATCAGTGCAACCCACTTGCTCCATGTAGCATCAGTTGCATGATGCGTAGAGGGGACCCTTCCCTTGAACATCCAGCCTAGTACCGGTAATCGGGGTGCTAGGAGGAGCTGCGCTTCAGTACCGACCACCTCCGAAGCAGATCGAACTCCTTCATATGCTGCCAATATCTCCTTTTCAGTTGGAGTATAGCGGGCCTCAGATCCTCTGTATCCCCGACTCCAAAACCCCAGAGGCCGACCTCGAGTTTCCCCAGGTTCTTTCTGCCAGAGGCTCCAGGTGGGGCCGTTCTCCCCGGCTGCAGTGTAGAGCACATTCTTTACATCTGGTCCTGTTCAAACTGGCCCAAGGGCTACTGCATGGACTATTTCCTGCTTGATTTGTTCAAAGGCTTGTCGTTGTTCAGGGCCCCATTCAAACTCATTCTTCTTACGAGTTACTTGGTAGAGTGGGTTTACAATCAGACTGTAATTTGGGATGTGCATTCTCCAAAACCCCACAACACCTAGGAAAGTCTGTGTTTCTTTTTTGTTAGTTGGTGGAGACATAGCTGTTATTTTGTTGATCACATCCATTGGGATTTGACGACGTCCATCTTGCCATTTTATTCCTAAAAACTGGATCTCCCGTGCAGGTCCTTTGACTTTATTTTGTTTTATGGCAAAACCGGCTTTCAGAAGGATTTGGACTATTTTCTTCCCTTTCTCGAAAACTTCCTCTGCTGTGTCACCCCACACAATAATGTCATCGATGTACTGCAGGTGTTCAGGAGCTTCCCCCTGCTCTAGTGCAGACTGGATCAGCCCATGGCAAATGGTAGGGCTGTGTTTCCACCCCTGGGGCAGCCTATTCCAAGTATATTGGACTCCCCTCCAAGTGAAGGCAAATTGTGGCCTGCACTCTGCTGCTAGAGGGATGGAGAAAAATGCATTAGCGATATCAATTGTGGCGTACCACTTGGCTGCCTTCGATTCAAGTTCATACTGAAGTTCCAGCATGTCCGGCACTGCAGCACTCAGTGGTGGCGTGACTTCGTTCAGGCCGCGATAGTCCACTGTTAGTCTCCACTCGCCATTAGACTTTCGCACTGGCCATATGGGACTATTGAAAGGTGAATGAGTCTTGCTGATCACTCCTTGGCTCTCCAATTGACGAATTAGCTTATGGATGGGAATCAGGGAGTCTCGGTTGGTGCGATATTGCCGCCGGTGCACAGTTGTGGTAGCAATTGGCACTTGCTGTTCCTCGACCCTCAGCAACCCCACAACAGAGGGGTCCTCTGAGAGACCAGGCAAGGTAGATAATTGTTTAATGCCCTCTGTCTCTAAGGCAGCAATACCAAAAGCCCACCGGAACCCTTTTGGGTCCTTGCAGTATCCTCTTCTAAGATAGTCTATGCCAAGGATACATGGAGCATCCGGACCAGTCACAATGCGGTGCTTTTCCCACTCATTCCCAGTCAGACTCACTTCAGCCTCCAATACAGTCAACTGCTGAGATCCCCCTGTCACTCCACAAATATAGATGGGCTCTGGTCCTTTATAGCTCGATGGCATTATAGTACATTGTGCACCGGTGTCTACTAAAGCCTTATACTTCTGTGCGCGTGATGTGCCAGGCCATCGAATCCACACAGTCCAATAAACTCGATTGTCCCTTTCCTCCCCCTGGCTGGAGGCAGGGCCCCCCTAATCCTGGTCAGAATCTTCCTCGTTTCTGTGTTTGAAGGACTGTCTGCTGGAAGTTGGAGCAGCAAACTTTTCGGAGAATCCCTTTTTCCTGATTGTTTTCTTTTGCAACTCACGTACCCGTGCCTCTAGGGTCGCGGTAGATTTTCCATCCCACTTTCTCATGTCCTCTCCATGGTCTCGTAAGTAAAACCACAGGGTGGCACGGGGTGAGTACCCACCATATCGTCTTCCTTGTGTGGGTGAACGCCTACCCCTGACAGCTGAGACACTGCTTTGTACAGGTGCGAAGGAGAATAATCTCTCTTCAAGTTGGTGAACCTTTTCAGAAAGTTTCTCCCAAGTGTTCTCCTTTGGTCGGTGGGCACTGGTTGGTTCAGGTGGGGAGGACAATAGATTCTCTTCAAGTTGGTGAACCTTTTCAGAAAGTTTCTCCACAGCTGAGACGCAGGCCTGTAAGGAAGAGGAGAGACTTTCTTCGTACTGCCGGAGTTGTTTAGCCGCTTCACCCACTGTGGGTTCCTCATCCTCTTTCCAGGCCATTATTGCCAATGAGCTGGCATATGATGATGGTGCACTCCGTACAAACTTCCGCCACATGGGTCGTGTACACTTGACTTCATCTGGATCTGTGGATGTTTGTTTGAGGTCTGGATCCTCATAAATCACTTCCCGTACGGCTAATTCCCTCAGGTACTGGATTCCCTTCTCCATAGTGGTCCACTTGCCTGGTAGACATAAAATATCTTCCTTGAAGGGATACCTTTCCCTCACAGCTGAGAGGAGACGCCTCCAGAGGCTGGTGGGTCGTGCTCCATCTGCAATTGCTTTGTCAATGCCGGCGTCTCGAGCAAGGGATCCCAGCCGCTTGGCTTCCCTGCCGTCTAATTCCACACAATTGGCTCCAGAGTCCCAGCACCGGAGCAGCCAGGTGACAAGCTGCTCACCTATACAGCGACCAAAATCTTTTCGCACATCTCGTAGCTCGCGCTCGTTTAGGCTTCGGGTAGTTACTGTCGCTCTTTCGGCATCCTCATCTTCCTCCTCCTGAATCCTTGACGGCCCAGCGTCGTCATCATCTTCGTCATCTCTATACTTAGTTTTGGCAGAAGCCTTACCTGGATTGGCAGAAGACTCTCTGCGTTCTAAACGACTTGAATTTCTATACCATATTTTCACCTTCTCTACAGGGGCAGCTTGCACTGCTACTGCTCGTTTCTCTGACTTTGTTACAGGGTCTGCCACAGGGGTTGGAATGCCCTCTGCAGGGTCAACTTGCACTGCTACAGCTCGTTTCTCTGATACGGCCACAGGAGCTGGAGCGGCTACAGGAGCTGGAGCAGTTGCAGGAACCGGAGCTGTAGCGGCTACAGGAGCTGGAGCTGGAGCTGGAGCAGTTGCAGGAGCTGGGACCGGAGCAGCAGTAGGAGCTGGAGCTGGAGCGGCTTCAGGAGCTGGAGCTGGAGCGGCTTCAGGAGCTGGGACTGGAGCAGTTGCAGGAACTGGGACTGGAGTAGCGGCCGGAGCTGGAACTGGAGCGACTGCAGGAACTGGGACTGGAGCAGCTGCAGGAGCTGGAGCTGGAGCGGCTTCAGGAGCTGGAGCTGGAGCAGCTTCAGGAGCTGGGACTGGAGCAGTTGCAGGAACTGGGACTGGAGTAGCGGCCGGAGCTGGAACTGGAGCGACTGCAGGAACTGGGACTGGAGCGGCTGCAGGAGCTGGGACTGGAGCGGCTGCAGGAGCTGGGACTGGAGCGGCTGCAGGAGCTGGGACTGGAGCGGCTGCAGGAGCTGGGACTGGAGCGGCTGCAGGAGCTGGGACTGGAGCGGCTGCAGGAGCTGGAGCTGGAGCGGCTGCAGGAGCTGGAGCTGGAGCGGCTGCAGGAGCTGGGACTGGAGCGGCTGCAGGAGCTGGGACTGGAGCGGCTGCAGGAGCTGGGACTGGAGCGGCTGCAGAATCCACCGTAGGGGTCACAGTGGCCGTTGGATCTGTCACAGGGTTTGGAGTGGCCGCAGGGTCTGTCACTAAGTTGACAGCAGTATCAATGGCAGCTCGATAGGCATGAGCCAGGCCCCAGCACGTTACAATGATTTGTGTTACTTTGGAACTGCCAGAATCATTACACCTTTTTTTCAAGCATTCTGCCAGTTTTTGAGGATTTTGCCATTGTTCAGGGGTGAATTTCCAACACACTGGGGGTGCCAACTGCTCTAGATGCCTGCCCATATCCACCCATACTCCCTGCCACCCACAACTATACTGCCTCCGGGCAGATCTCCGGATGAGCTTCATAAGTAGTTGTTTAACTTTAAGCAGAATCTGAAGTGCATTCATGAGGCAGAACAACAAGACTATGGTATTCTGAGTATTCCAGAAATATTCAATATCTTGGAGAGCTATTGTGACAAGCTCAGGGGATAAGAGGGTGGTGAAGGAGGAAGGCAGAGTGACCCAGGAGGATACAGGGGTGGTGAAGGAGAAAGGGAGAGTAAGCAAGTAAGGAAAAATATCCTCCCCTTTCCCCTCCACAGATTGACTCTCTAATGGAGAAAAACAATAGGTATAATTGCTAATAGTTCCCAAGATGCTGTTTCCAAAGTACAGAGTCCACGATGTTACTGAGTATAAATACCAAGTTAGAGTCATGACCAGATATCTTATCGTCTCATAAGCCATTGCTATAACACTTAGTACCATAATGGTCTGAAACCAGGGCCCGGAGAGGAGAAACAACACTACAGAGAGCAAATACGGAAAATAATGTACTATAATACTCAATTTGGAAAACAGGCGCAGCAGAGTTGTGATTAAAGCAATCAGCATCATGACAAGTGACTATTAAGCAGGTCTAATCCTTCCACCAATTTTAGTTTAACACACTCTGATCAGATCTGCCGTTATCTCAACCTTTCGGGCCCCACGTTGGGCGCCAAAAAGACTGTCGTGGTTTAACCCGACCGGCAGCTAAACACCACGCAGCCGTTCGCTCACCCTCCCCCCTCCCTCTCTGGGACGGGGGAGAGAAATGGAAAGTGAAGCCCGTGAGTTGAGATAAAGACAGTTTAATAAGACAGGAAAAGAAATAACAAAAATAATAATAACAATAATAATAATGATGATACAATGGTGATAATACGAAAGTAATAATAGTATGTACAAACAAGTGATGCACAATGCAATTGCTCACCACCCGCTGACCGATGCCCAGCCTAACCCCAAGCAGTCCGGCCCCCTCCCCCCGGCTAGCCACCCCTATATATTGTTTAGCATGACGTCAGATGGTATGGAATACCCCTTTGGCTAGTTTGGGTCACCTGTCCTGGGTCTGTCCCCTCCCACCTCTTACTGCACCCCCCAGCCTGCCCGTTGGCAGGACAGAGCAAAGGCTGAGATGTCCTTGGCTTAGTATAAGCACTGCTCTGCAACAATTAAAGCATCGGGGTGTTATCAGCACTCTTCTCATTCTAAGCCAAAACACAGCATTCCACCAGCTACTAGGAAGAAAATTAATTCTGTGCTAACTGAAACCAGGACAATAAGTAAAATTCATCAGGGACCAAAACAAGACCTGATAGATGTATTTAAGCCTCCCCCTCGACCACAGGAACAGGGTGATGACTCAGATGAGACTGTGACTCCTCCAGATAGTCATGTATCCTCCCGTACTAGTGTCCTGGTTTCACTTAGAACAGAGTTAATTTTCTTCCTAGTAGCTGGTAGAATGCTATGTTTTGGCTTAGGATGAGAAGAGTGCTGATAACACCCCGATGTTTTAATTGTTGCAGAGCAGTGCTTATACTAAGCCAAGGACATCTCAGCTTCTTGCTCTGTCCTGCCAATGGGCAGGCTGGGGGTGTAGCAAGAGCTGGGAGGGGACAGACCCAGGACAGGTGACCCAAACTGGCCAAAGGAGTATTCCATACCATCTGACGTCATGATAAACAATATATAGGGGTGGCTAGCCGGGGGAGGGGGGCCGGACTGCTCGGGGTTAGGCTGGGCATCGGTCAGCGGGTGGTGAGCAATTGCATTGTGCATCACTTGTTTGTACACATTATTAGTAGTAGTACTATTATCATCACTGTATATTATTATTATTGTTATTGTTATTATTATTATTGTTGTTGTTGTTATTATTATTATTTTCCTGTCTTATTAAACTGTCTTTATCTCAACTCACGGGCTTCACTTTCCATTTCTCTCCCCCATCCCAGAGAGGGAGGGGGGAGGGGGAGCGAACGTCTGCGTGGTGTTTAGCTGCCGGCCAGGTTAAACCACGACAGTCTTTTTGGCGCCCAACGTGGGGCCCGAAAGGTTGAGATAACGGCAGATCTGACCAGAGGGTGTTAAACTAAAATTGGTATAAGTATTAGACCTGCTTAATAGTCACTTGTCATAATGCTGATTGCTTTAATCTCAAGTCTTCTGCGCCTGTTTTCCAAATTGAGTATTATAGCATATTATTTTCCGTATGTGCTCTCTGTCATGTTGTTTATCCTCTCTGGGCCCTGGTTTCAGATCATTATGGTACTGTGTGCTGTAACAGTGGCTTATGAGACGATGAAATATCTGGTCATGACTCTAACTTGGTATTTGTACTCAGTAACATCGTCGACTCTATACTCTGGAAACTGTATCTTGGAAACTATTAGCAATTATACCTGTTGCCTTTTTTCATTAGGGAGTCAATCTGTGGAGGGGAAAGGGGAAGATATTTTTTCTTACTTGATCACTCTCCCTTTCTCCTTCACCACCCTCTTATCCTCCAAGCTTGTTACAATAGCTCTCCAAGATACTGAATATCCTTGGGATAGTCAGACCAGCATGGTCTTGTTGTTATGCCTCCTGAATGTGCTTCAGGTTTTGCTCAAAGTTAAACAACTACTTAGGAAGCTCATCCGGAGATCTGCCCGGAGGCAGTATAGTTGTGGGTGGCAGGGAGTATGGGAGGATATGGGCAGGCATCTAGAGCAGTTGGCACCCCCAGTGTTTTGGAAATTCACCCCTGAACAACTGCAAAATCCTAAAAATCTGGCAGAATGCTTGAAAAAAAGGTGTCACGACTCTGACAGTTCCAAAGTAACACAAATCATTGTAACGTGCTGGGGCCTGGCTTATGCCTATCGAGCTGCCATTGATACTGCTATCAACTTAGTGACAGACCCTGCGGCCACTCCAAGTCCTGTGACAGATCCAACGGCCACTGCGACCCCTACGGTGGACTCTGCAGCCACCCCAGTTCCAGTTCCTGCAGCCGCTCCAGCTCCTGTGGCTGGGTCAGAGAAATGAGCGGTAGTCGTGCAAGTTGACCCTGCAGAGGGTATTCCAACCCCTGTGGCAGACCCTGTAACGGGGTCAGAGAAACGAGCTGTAGCAGTGCAAGTTGACCCTGTAGAGAAGGTGAAAAAATGGTATAGAGATTCAGATCATTTTGAACGCAGAGAGTCTTCTGCCAAATCTAGGTATAGAGATGACGACGACGCTGGGCCATCAGGGATTCAGAAGGAGGAAGATGAGGATGCCGAAAAATCAACAGTAACTACCCGAAACCTATACGAGCGTGAGCTACGAGATGTGCGAAAAGATTTTGGTCGTTGTATAGGTGAGCAGCTTGTCACCTGGCTGCTCCGGTGCTGGGACACTGGAGCCAATTGTGTGGAATTAGACGGCAGGGAAGCCAAGCGGCTGGGATCCCTTGCTAGAGATGCAGGCATTGACAAAGCAATTGCAGATGGAGCACAATCTCACAGCCTCTGGAGGCGTCTCCTCTCAGCTGTGAGGGAAAGGTATCCCTTCAAGGAAGAACTTGAATGTCTACCAGGCAACTGGACCACTATGGAGAAGGGAATCCAGTACCTGAGGGAATTAGCCATACGGGAAGTGATTTATGAGGATCCAGACCTCAGACAAACATCCACAGATCCAGATGAAGTCAGGTGTACGCGACCCATGTGGCGGAAGTTTGTACGGAGTGCACCATCATCATATGCCAGCTCATTGGCAATAATGGCCTGGAAAGAGGATGAGGAACCCACAGTGGATGAAGTGGCTAAACAACTCTGGCAGTACAAAGAAAGTCTCTCCTCTTCCTTACAGGCCTGCATCTCAGCTGTGGAGAAACTTTCTAAAGAGTTCCACCAACTTAAAGAGAATCTATCTTCCTCCCCACCTGAACCAACCAGTGTCCACCGACCAAAAGAGAACACTTGGGAGAAACTTTCTGAAAAGGTTCACCAACTTGAAGAGAGATTATTTTCCTCCCCACCTGTGCAAAGCAGTTTCTTAGCTATCGGGGTAAGCGTTCATCCGCACAAGGAAGATGATATGGTGGGTACTCACCCTGTGCCACACTGTGGTTTTACTTACGAGACCATGGAGAGGACATGAGAAAATGGGATGGAAAATCTACCGCGACCCTAGAGGCACAGGTACGTGAGTTGCAAAAGAAAACAATTGGGAAAAAGGAATTCTCTGAAAAGTTTGCTGCTCCAACGTCCAGCAGACAGTCCTTCAAACACAGAAATGAAGAAGATTCTGACCAGGATTAGGTGGGCCCTGCCTCCAGCCAGGGGGAGGAAAGGGACAATCAAGTTTATTGGACTGTGTGGATTCGATGGCCTGGCACGTCAGACGCATAGAAGTATAAGGCTTTAGTAGACACCGCTGCACAAGGTACTGTAATGCCATCGAGCTATAAAGGGCCAGAGCCCATCTGTATTTGTGGAGTGACAGGGGGATCTCAGCAGTTGACTGTATTGGAGGCTGAAGTGAGTCTGACTGGGAATGAGTGGGAAAAGCACCGCATTGTGACTGGCCCGGATGCTCCATGTATCCTTGGCATAGACTATCTTAGAAGAGGATATTTCAAGGACCCAAAAAGGTTCCGGTGGGCTTTTGGTATAGCTGCCTTAGAGACAGAGGGCATTAAACAATTCTCTACCTCGCCTGGTCTCTCAGAGGACCCCTCTGTTGTGGGGTTGCTGAGGGTCAAAGAACACCAAGTGCCAATTGCTACCACAACTGTGCACCGGCGGCAATATCGCACTACCCGAGACTCCCTGATTCCCATCCATAAGCTAATTCGTCAATTGGAGAGCCAAGAAGTGATCAGAAAGACTCATTCACCTTTCAATAGTCAAGGTCGACGCCTGGGGTTTTGGAATTGGGAATACAGAGGATCTGAGGCCCACTACACTCCAACTGGAAAGAAGATATTGGCAGCATATGAAGGAGTTCGATCTGCTTCGGAGGTGGTCGGTACTGAAGCGCAGCTCCTCCTAACACCCCGATTGCCAGTACCAGGCTGGATGTTCAAAGGAAGGGTCCCCTCTACACATCATGCAACTGATGCTACATGGAGTGAGTGGGTTGCACTGATTACTCAGCGGGCTCGAATAGGAAACCCCAGTCACCCAGGAATTTTGGAAGTGATTATGGACTGGCCAGAAGGCAAATACTTTGGGATATCATCAGAGGAGGAGGTGGGTCGTGCTGAAGAAGCCCCACTGTACAACCAGTTACCAGAGAATGAGAAGAAATATGCCCCGTTCACTGATGGGTCCTGTCGTATTGTGGGGAAGCATCAGAGATGGAAGGCTGCTGTATGGAGTCCTACACAGTGAGTTGCAGAAGCTGCTGAGGGAGAAGGTGAATCGAGCCAGTTTGCAGAAGCGAAGGCCATTCAGCTGGCTTTAGACATTGCTGAACGAGAAAAACGGCCAGTTCTCTATCTCTACACCGATTCATGGATGGTAGCAAATGCCCTGTGGGGATGGTTACAGCAATGGAAGCAAAACAACTGGCAGCGCAGGGGCAAACCCATCTGGGCTGCTGCATTGTGGCAAGATATTGCTGCTCGGGTAGAGAACCTGGCTGTAAAGGTACGCCATGTAGATGCTCATGTGCCCAAGAATCAGGCTACTGAAGAACATCAAAACAACCAGCAGGTGGATCAGGCTGCTAAGATTGAAGTAGCTCAGGTGGACCTGGATTGGCAGCATAAAGGTGAATTATTTATAGCCCGATGGGCCCATGACACCTCAGGCCATCAAGGTAGAGATGCAACATACAGTTGGGCTCGTGATCGAGGGGTGGACCTGACCATGGACGCTATAGCACAGGTTATTCATGACTGTGAAACATGTGCTGCAATCAAGCAAGCCAAACGGTCAAAGCCTCTTTGGTATGGAGGACGATGGCTGAAAGATAAATATGGAGAGGCCTGGCAGATTGATCACATCACACTCCCTCAAACCTGCAACGGCAAGTGCCACGTACTTACAATGGTGGAAGCAACGACCGGGTGGCTGGAAACATATCCTGTGCCTCACGCCACCGCCTGGAACACTGTCCTGGGCCTTGAAAAGCAAGTCCTGTGGCAACATGGCACCCCAGAAAGAACAGAGTCAGACAATGGGACTCATTTCCGAAACAACCTTACAGACGCTTCAGCCAAAGAGCATGGTATTGAGTGGGTGTATCACACCCCCTATCATGCACCAGCCTCCGGGAAAGTTGAACGATACAATGGACTGTTAAAGACTACATTGAAAGCAATGGGTGCTGGGACATTCAAAAATTGGGATACGCATTTAGCAAAGGCCACCTGGTTAGCCAATACTAGGGGATCTGCCAACCAAGCTAGACCTGCCCAATCAACCTGTTACGTACTGTAGAAGGGGATAAAGTTCCTGTAGTGCACGTAAGAAACAGTCTGGGCTACTCCTGCCTCAGGAAAAGGCAAACCCATTCAGGGAATTGCTTTTGCTCAGGGACCTGGATGCACTTGGTGGGTAATGCAAAAGAACGGAGAGATCCGGTGTGTACCTCAAGGGGATTTAATACTGGGTGAGAATAGCCCATGAATTGAATTGTATCATGTTAATTACTATATAATACTGTATGTCATCACTACCATGATTACTATATACCCTAGACGAAAATAGCGATTAATTAGAATGTATGCAAAAGAGTGTAACCTGAGCATGACATAAATGGTATGGAATAAGGGGTGGATAGATGTCCTGGTTTCAGTTAAGACAAAGTTAATTTTCTTCCTAGTAGCTGGTAGAATGCTATGTTTTGGCTTAGGATGAGAAGAGTGCTGATAACACCCCGATGTTTTAATTGTTGCAGAGCAGTGCTTATACTAAGCCAAGGACATCTCAGCTTCTTGCTCTGTCCTGCCAATGGGCAGGCTGGGGGTGTAGCAAGAGCTGGGAGGGGACAGACCCAGGACAGGTGACCCAAACTGGCCAAAGGGGTATTCCATACCATCTGATGTCATGCTAAACAATATATAGGGGTGGCTAGTTGGGGGAGGGGGGCCAGACTGCTCAGGGTTAGGCTGGGCATCGGTCAGCGGGTGGTGAGCAATTGCATTGTGCATCACTTGTTTGTACACATTATTAGTAGTAGTACTATTATCATCATTATTGTTATTATTATTACATGTATTGTTATTATTATTTTCCTGTCTTAATAAACTGTCTTTATCTCAACTCACGGGCTTCGCTTTCCCGTTTCTCTCCCATCCCAGACAGGGAGGGGGGAGGGTGAGCAAACAGCTGTGTGGTGTTTAGCTGCCGGCCAGGTTAAACCACTACAAGTCCACAAATGCCAACAGGACATGAATGCACAGCAGCCCCAGCAGGGCTAATTGCAGACTTATCCTTCACAGATGAAAAAGGTGACCCTGCTCAGTCTCTTGATAATACTGCGCCTATCTTCTGAAGAGGATTCACAAAGAATGGCTTGATATATCTAGAGATTAAAATATAGCCCAAAAAGGTTAAAAATATTATATTTGTAGATTCATTTATAACCCCAAAACAGAAGCATATGCCACTACATCCCAAAACCAAGTTAGCCAGCAACTGATACTAAATATCCCCCTATTAAGAGAATTCCAAGCACTTAAAATCCAGAAGGTTACAAGGCTCTACAGCCAGCAAAAGAGCAGGAAAAAGCTCCAAAAACAAAAGAAACTGTCTCCAACCCTGAAAAAGGCTACATCTTACATGCCTACTGCTGTTGTTTTCAGATACACCCTGGCACAGGGAACTTGGATGAAACATTTCCCCTAAACCCTGCTCCATCACTTTACCACCAATGTTGCAACTTTGATAATATTTGAAATACAGGTGAAGGCATAAGGTCACGATTGCAGTAAGCCCCGTAATTCTGCAAAAATCATAAGGGACCTAGAACCACAGAGAAAACACGCAAAATAACATCATTTGTTAACGACGACGTAAGAAGTTGTTAACAAAACAACAACTATCCATAAGCACGCTGTAAAAATTACTCACTTGAAGAAGAGCTGCATGCAGGAAAGGCACCTACTACTGCAAAGATTGCTTTACTCTCAAAGATCCTACGAGTTGTTACCTCAAAAAGACGTGCTTCTCTCTCTCAACTTGGAAACGCATCAGCCCATACACTCTGACCCACCTAAAGAACCCTGCACGCTGGCAGGATGCAGCGGTGCTGCGGGATGGGGACATTTTCTGCCTCTGCAAGTGAATTCTGAAGCCTGCTGCACGCACTCAGGGATTTCCCCACAACACTGCGCTCATGGCATTAATGCATGCCATTACCAATGCTGCATGCATTAGTAGAGATGCACTTCACTTGGGCCATTGCCTTCTCTCCCAGCCTTGCCATTGTCCCCCCGGCACAGCTCTAACAAGCTTTGTTTCAGCCCCGTCCCCCATCTTACCTAGTTTAAAGCCCTCTCAATGAGCCCCACCAGCTCCTGGCCTAGGATCTGTTTCCCCCTTAGAGATAGGGAGATACGATTATGTAAGGGGCAATATCTGGGTAAATATGACAACCCTCACCCCTCCCCATCTACCCCCAAATGTACAGCTCCTCCAGGACGTACATGCAGGAGGAGCAGGCAAAAAAAAGGCTAATTCAATTAAGGCTAATTTAATGGGCACCGTGTTTCTTCTTCAGCCTTGATTTTGTGGCTAGAACTGAGTCTTATATACAAAAGCAAGGCGCGATACAAAAGCAAGGCCGATACAAAACTAAGGCCGATACAACAATTTATCAAGTTCAGCAATCCCTTCAGCTTGCTATGTTACATCTTTTCTGTTTTATCCTCGCTGTTTCAAAGAGAAGAGAGAAGCCACAAAAGGCACTATGTCCCTTAAGGTGGAGTCAATCTTCAACATTGACCCTTGCGGAAGGGGACAGGCAGG
This sequence comes from Aythya ferina, assembly GCF_964211825.1. Taxonomy (NCBI): domain Eukaryota; kingdom Metazoa; phylum Chordata; class Aves; order Anseriformes; family Anatidae; genus Aythya; species Aythya ferina. The sequence goes on from NW_028181354.1 coordinate 124,992, forward strand.
GCTCCACAGTGTGCTGAAGGGTGTTCCCCGGGGTATGGGACACGCTGGATGGCAAGAGACACGAGAGCAAACGGGGGCCTCAGCAGACCCTGAGAGGAGCCCGGTGCCCACAGGCAAGCTGACTTGAGGAAAAAGGACTCCACAATCAGTAAGACTGAAAAGCAGGTATGTTTATTCAGCGCTGGGCAGAACGGGGGGTAGTCCTACCAAAGATGTGCGCACCCGACGTGGCAACTTGCCTTGCTTATCTACAGCGAAGAGTTACATAGGCCTGAAGCTTCACATACTCATCACCTGTCCCCGTTTCGTCTTAAAATGAGTCCCAAGCAGTCATTGCTGGAAACTCTTCCCATCTGCGCTTGCGCAGTGTGTCTTGGTGGTGGTCGTCGGGGGTTGTGGGGATGAAGGTTGGTGACTCTTCCTCGTCTCCGCTCCTTGACCTCTTGTCTCTGCGCAGACTCAGTTGCTCCTTGGCTCTTGTCCATCCGCAGGACCAGTTTCTGCCAGTTTCTTAAGACAGGCTCCCAGTCTTCATAGGAGACTGACCTTGGGAAGGGGCCCACGGCTTCTTGCTTTAGGTAATTTGCACAATGCACCACGGTTAGCAAAGACACTGAGTAGCATCCTAGCTTAATGCCGTCAGCGCTCTATCTCGACTCGATGAGATTCCCCCACCTCCCTCTCTCCAAGCTGCCCCTGTACCCCTGCAGGGGACACCCGGCCCTCCCCGAGTCGGCAGCGGGTCACAGAAGGGCCCTTTGTGACGTCATCGGGGCACTCCCCACTGCTGCCTATAAAAGCCAGAGCAGCCAGCCCCGGCCACCCAGTGTCCGGCACGGCTGTGACGGGACAGGGCAGGAGCACGAGGCTGCGGAGCAGTCCCCGAGCGTAGCCCGCGTCTTCACACAGCGCCGAGCCATTTCTGTGAGATTGCCTCTTCTCTACCCTCAGCCCGCAGGATGGGGGAGAGACGACCACCCAGTAGGCCCATGCTGGCCTGGGTGGAGCCCGAGGCTCGTCAGGAGAACACAGCTCCCACTGAACACCATGGGCCGCTGTTGAATGGTGAGCGAGGGCCCCCATCAGGGGGAGCAGGGCTGGGGCTAGGGAGCGGGGGGGCCAGCAAGAGCACCCTGCTCAGCGTCAGGACCAGCATGGCAGCCCAGCCCCCAGACACCCCCAGGGAGGTTGTGCCAAGGGAGCAAGCACGGGGCTGGAGGGAGGCCAGAGCTCCTTCCTCTCCTCCCTCCTGCCTTTGGCCACCCTCTACAACCCTCCTTCTTCTCCTGCCTTCTTAGAAGCTGACAAGTTAGCTGTCTACAAGAAAGAAGCGGAGAGCTTGCACAGCATTATGTCCTTCATCAGCAGCACACAACAGGTAGGTGTGGCCTTGCCATGGTGGCTGTGCCTGTGTCTCCTGAGGGTCGCGCAGCTCTGCTGCCAGGATGCTGGCGGGCTGCTGGCGAGGCAGAGCTGCCGCCCTCCAGGAGCCCCGCACAGCCCTGAGCCCCTCGAGGCTTTGGTCCTGCTGCCGGCCATGGGTCTCCCCTCTCACGCTCCCCATTGTTCTCTCTGCCACCCGGCTGCCAGGATAAAAGCCAGAAGATGAAGTTCCTAAGGAGCGTCATCAGAGTGTTCAGAACTGCCAGAAGGCGCGGCCTGTGGAGCGGCCTCGATGCCTTCTGCAGCAAATACCAGCTGGCAGAGCATATTAAGGTGAGGGGACACCCCCTGGTGGCTCTGGGAGGGGTGCAAGGGCAGGCTGTGGGGACGGGACTCTCGAGGGCTTTGGCGGGGGCAAGCGCTGCGTGGACACTCAGCTGCCGCTGACGGCCTTGGGGCCATTGAGAAGCCCCGTCAGCAGCAGGGAGGTGGCAGGGCGGCCCTCTGGTGCCACAGCTGGCTGGGGGCACTGGGGCTCCACCGGCCCTTCTGACCTGGACCAGCTCTGCTGGCGCTGCCAAGCTGTGCTGCCCGATGCCTGGTGCCATCCCGGTTGTGCTCTGCAGGTGCTGCTGGAAGACGAGCCCTTGGACGTTCTGAACACAGCGGTGCAGCAGCAAGCCATGCTTGCACTTGGCCACTTGAGGTACGTGCCCAGCCCCTGCTCTGGCCCTGGGCCTGGCTTCCAGGCTTCCCCTGTCTAGGCAGCAGCCTGGCAGTGCCGGCCGCGGGGCCGCTGCTCGCCAAGCCTCGGGGCTTCTGGAAGGTGGAAGGCAGCCCCCATGGCAGGGACCGAGGCCCCGCAGTGCTGCGTTCTCCTCCCTGAGGCCCTGAGGCCCTGCTCCATGACAACGTGACAATGAGGCCCCTTGCTTTCTTTGCAGCTATGTCAAGTCAGCACTGGAGGGCAGGAAGAAGAGCATCCTGCTCGCCTCTTTCAACAGTGTATTCCTGCTGCCCTCACACGAGCATTTGGAGGGCCCAAGCCGCATCAACTACTTGGAGGTATGTTCTGGGAGAGCTCTTGGAACACCCATCCCTCTGGGTTGATCCCTGGCTGCTCTGTGCTGAGATCTGTGCAGATCCTGGCAGAGGGAGAGGGACTGGAGATCCACTGCCACCCCTTTGTTGTCCTTGCAGACCCTGGACGCCATGGACCGCATGCTGGGCCTATTCATCAGAAATTCTCCTGTCTCCGGCTTCTGGGAGCTGCAGGACATCTTGCAGGTCTGCCACTTGCCAAGAGCGGGGTTCCCAGGGGCGCTTCCTCACCCGGAGGGAATTCAGCATCCACTCCGGAACGGACAGGCCCTACTGCAGTGCCACGCACAGGCAGCACAGGGCAGGAAGGGTGCCCGCCTCCCTTGGGGGAACCGGGGGCTGCCCACTCAGGTCTTCTGGTAGCCCCGTATCCCCTGGCTGCAGACCTTTCCCCTCCACAGACTCCTCCTGTGTCGGAGAAAAGCCTTGCCCATGGCGCTCCTGGGCTTCCTTTGCGTCAACGCAGCGGCAGGAATTGGACCCCTCTTCCGAGGCACTGCACTGGTCACCACTGGTGCTGCTGCTGTCCACCTGCCTCCCTGTCCGCGGCGCTTTCCTCCCGAGATCGGAGGGCTGCGGGAGCCCAGCACTGATGCTCCTGCTTTAGCAGGCATCAGCTCCCAGGGCAGACCAGCACTTTCTCCCCTCACAGATTCTGCTGTCCTTTGCCAGCTCCCACAGCGAAGCTATTTGCGAGAGGGCCGTGGGGAGGGCCGTGAAGCTGACCAGATGGCTACCCACAAGATTCTCACCGGAGGTAAGGAGCCACGCACCCCTCCAGCCAGCCCACCTCCCCTTCCCCGCAGACCACATCAGCCTGCAGCTCAGGGGTGCTGCCGAGGCAAGCCCGGCTACAGACCCTCAGCTAGGGCTCAGCCCTGAAGCAAGGGCCTTCAGCCCTCCTTTGCCCATGGACCCCGATCCTGGGGGATGTTCGCAGTCCCTGAGAGCACTCTCAGGCGCCAGCTCTGCCCCCCGTCCTGTGCAGGCCTCAAGCGCCCAGGGAGCACGGTGGGAGAGCAGGCATGGCCGAGGCTGCTGACTCACCTGGGACCCAGCCCTGGGCACACTCTTGGCTCCAGGACTTCGGCCCCAGCTGCCTCCCACAGCACTTCCCTCCTTGTCTCCCTCGCCCAGGACCACAGCGCCGATGGAGGACCCACGAACGGATGCACAGAGTGCAATGTGCCGCTCCTGGGACAGTTGGTGGGATGGCTCCTCCTTTGCCACACTTGCAAGAACTGGCAGCTACGATGGGAGGCTTTGGATGCCCTTCACTACCTCTTCCGATTCCTCCAGACAAACAGTAAGAGAAGCTGTGTTGGGCTTCCTTCCCCTCCAGACACAGGCACTGCCTGAGGCACTTGCTTCTTTTCCTAAGTAGTGCCAAGGAGCGCTCTTGTGGAGACCTCTAGAGCGGTCTTCCTAGAGAGAGGATCCCTGTATGTACCCCTCGTATCCCTGCACTACAGCGCTCCAGCCCTTCGAGCCACCCCCCACACCTCAGTTAGGCCAAGAGCGTTTTAGTTGTGCGATTGCACGCAGGGCTCTCGTTCCTTTGCGTGTCCCAGGCTGGGAGCATTTGCATGCGTACCCCTGAGGCACACGTCACCCCTTGCTCTCTTGCCATCTTCGTTGCTCCCATCAGCTGTCTGCCTTTGCTTTCCATCTCTGTCCAACACTGCCTCCCATTCCTGGTGGTGAAATGTTCTCACATCTAAGAAGAATTGGAAGGTTTAGTGAACCACATGCACGGTTTTATGCAGCTCAGATAGTGCTAACATAGTGCTAACATAGGGCTCTGCAGCATCTCCGCCCTCCTCAGCCATTCCTACTCAAAAGCTCTTTTCGCCACTTGGTAAGCCTCCTAACAAAAGTGGCTTGTCCTTGTGAATCTTCTTCTTTTTGTCCCCCTCCGCTGCCGTGTTTAGGAAGAACAGCACCAGAAGCTAGTCAACAGCCTCAAGGGAAAGCCAAGGCCGTACCGTGGCTTCCTTCGCCCACTACCACGGACATTGCCACGGTAATGAGTTCCTCCCTTCCTGGCACACTTGTCCCAGCAGCAGCAGGAGACTTGTGGGAACACAGGGCTCCGGCATCAGTGCGGCTGGTGTGGCCTCGCTGTTCTGGCCCGCGCGGTCCTGCTGTCCCTGAGTAGGACCTCTCCATAGGCGGTACTCCAGCCTCACAGCAGCAGCTCCTCCTGGCCCTCCTGGCCACCGGCAAGCCCCACATATCTGCAGGGCCAGCACCCTGGGCCCGTGCCTCCAACCCTGGTCCCTCACCCCGAGGGCTCTTCTCAGCCCCCACCACGCAGGGACTGCAGCCCCTGCTTCCTGCTTTCCCGTGGGCGCTGCTGCCAGCACGGCCAGGCATCTGTCTCCAGAGCTGCTCTCACCGCTCAGTTCTGCAGCACCATCAGGGCACTTGCTGCAACGTGTCTTACGTCCCTTCCTCCTTGCAGAACTTTGGAAAATACCTCCAGCAGTCTCAGAGGACAGACGTCATCCTCCAGGTCATTGAAGCCCTGAGAGACTCCAACATATACGACAAGCAGGAGGCCGGCATTGTTCTGGATATGGCCATCGAAGACCCTGCCTCCTGGCTGACCGACGTAAGTGGCCTGTAGTTGGATTGCCGTGCCCGTTAGCCCATGTCAGGCCCCGCTTCCTCCCTGCCACGTCCAGCCCTCTCAGGCACCTCAGGCAATCCCTGGAAGCCATCCCAGAGCGATGGGAAGGGCAGTTGTGTGAGTAGTGGCTGAAAATACGTCTGCACTCCACTTTTGCCTCTCCAGGTGCCAGAGATCGTGAGGTGCATCTACAGACACGTGGAGTGCATCAACACGGCATCAGCCCGGCGCAGCCTGGACATCCTCATCCTCTGGCTGGCCAACCAGCGGCCAAGGGAGGTGGCCAGCACCCTGCTGCAGATCTCGCCATCATCTGACAGGCATGCCAACCTTCAGGGCTTCTTGTATGGGAGGGGAGGGGACAGGACACATCCGCCTGACACATCCACAGCAAACTGCACGCTGCGTTTCCAGAGCAGGGCCCTCCACGCCGCCATGCTTGCCAGCCGTGGTTCCTTGGCCACAGCCAGGGCAGCCAGAGCTGAGCAAGCCAGCCAGGATCCCTGCCACCACAGGGAACGTCATCTCTGCCCTCTCCTGCTTGCCTGGACAAGGCTCCCAGGGCACCCCAAGGGAGGGGGGCGGCAGGGCCAGGGCTGCAGGACAGCCTGGGGCCTGCGGGGCCTGTGCAGGCCACGGCGCTGGGGCGGAGTGTGCCCTGCTGACTGAGTGCTTCGTCCTTGCAGCGCTGCCCTGGCCATGTGGGAAACCATGTTCTCCCAGCACCAGACGATGGAGAATGTCCTGAGGGAGACACTTAGCGTGCTCCAGGAGCAGAAGCTGCGCAGGCTCCCGGGCTTCATCTCAGAGGACAACTGCATCCCTCACTTGGCGGTGAGTTACTGGACGAGGCCTTGCTCCTCTTCAGGGCCGTGTGTGTGCCTCTGCCCATCTACCCCCAAACTGGCAGCTCCTCCAGGACGTCCGTGCGGGAGCAGCAAGCAAAGAAAGGCTGCTGGGTGCTGCCAGGCACAGGGCACTCAGCGGCCCTGCGGCCCTCCACAGCCACAGCTGCCCCAGGACAGGCTGCCTGGCCCCGGGGCCCCTTGCCTGAGGCGCCGGGAGAGCCGGGAGCTGCCTGCAGCCTCTGACAGTCTCTCAATGCTGTGTTCCTTTCAGCTGCTGGCCCACCCAGATGTTGGAGAAGACGACTCGGGGGCCCTGCACCATCTCCAGAGGCTCTTGAAGCATCCCAACCGAGTGACGCACTCGCTGGTGCTCAGCGCTCTCCTCCGAGCGTCAGAGACACCTGTCATGGTGAGTAGGGCACACTACTGTGAAGGCCAGTGGGCCTTTGTCCTGAAGGTATCATGGCCTGCTCCCGGCCAGCTGGGAGAGCTCTGCTCTGCCCGCAGCTCTGTGGCGCAGAAGAAATGGCCAAGAAATGAGCTGGCCATGGAGGGGCCCAGCGGCTCTCTGGGGAGCTTTCCATGCATGCCATGTACCTTTTGGGGCGGGTCCGAAAGGGGGCACAGAGTCTTTGCTCAGCTGCCCTCCTTTTCGTCGTGCTGCCTCTGCGCGAGCAAGATGGCAGCCTGGTGCTCTGGCACCACAGGCTTCTGCCCAGGGTGGCCTTTCATCGTTTCACCAAACGGAAACTCTGTCCTTCCTCCAGGCAAGAAAACTTCCCGTGCTGCTGCCAGGCATCATTCAGGGCCTGCAGGTTGCCAGGGCTGACACCAAGATGAAGGCCCTGCTTCTCATCGGAAACGTGATGGACCACGTGAAGAGGAAGCAGGCCAGCTCCATCGCTCTGCAAGTGGCTGGGGACATCCTGCCACTGTTTAACGATGTAAGGCTGCTGCGGGACCTGAGCCCACAAATGGGCACTCTCATGACAGCTGCCCCCCGTGAAGGAGGCCTCTTACGTTCCCTCTAGTGGGGCTGCGTCCTTTCACTGTGGCTACAGATCTGGCCACAGCTCCTTTGAGCACACTCTGATTCTGTAGCACCTCCGTTCACGTCAGCCACCCTAACGCCCCTGCTCACCGCGGGCAGGGAGCAGCTCTTGCTGAAGTCTTCCTCTCTTCCTCCTACCAGGAGTGCAGCCAGCTGCAAGAGCTCTCCATCTGCCTCTACAACAAAGTGATGCAGGCTGCGTTGTGGCGCCACAAGAGGCAGCTGAAGAAGGTCGTGCAGAGGAGCCTGCTCCCACTCTTTTTTCACCTGAGTGACCAGACCCAGAGCGTGGCCAAGGTGCGTATGGCATACCTGACTAGAGGGACTAGCAGACTGACACCACAGGGGTTGCCTGGGTGTCCGGGGCCAGGGCTGAAGGTAATTGGGCACTTGGCATGTGTGTCCCTTCGGGGTGCAGCCGCCTGCGTCATGGAGAATGGGGGCACAGCTCCCCTCCTTCCTTATGCCAAACGCAGTTCACACTCACCCCCCACTGCATTATCCCACCGTGGGCTGGGAAAGGCCTGCAGCCCTGCCAAGAGGTGGGGGCTGCCAGGTCCCCTTCCCTGGGCTCTGGTGCCATCTCAGCCTCTGCTGCTCTGCAGGCCTCCCTGGAAGCCCTTGTCACCGCTGCAAACTTCCTGAAGCAGGAAAAACTCAAGCACCTGGCGCAGACAGAGCAGACCTGGAGGATCGCAGAGTGCTTGGTAAAGACAACAGCTCTCTCCATACCTCAAAACCCCAGCCCCACAGGGCTCGTGGCTGGGAGATGGGAATGGCCTGAGGGGAAGGGGGGGTGTTGGCAGGAGGGAGTGGTCTGTCCAGCTGGGCAGGGTCTGCAAGCCCCGTAACCTTGCGCTCTCTCCAGCTCATGCAGGACAAGAGAAAGGTGGAGAAATACCTGCAGCAGAGCCTGCCGTACCTGCAGCACACTCAGGTCGCCTTGCGGGAGGCAGCCATCAGATTCATCGGTGAGCCACAGCCCCCAGGGTCCCTCTTTTGTCAGCCTTTGCCAGCCCCAGTGTCCCTAGAGTCCCCCCCGGGACTGGGTCCCCATGCGAGTGGGCCTGGGGGGCGCCTTGCAGGCTTCTGACAGCAGCTTTGTGCCTAGGTCTTGCCGCACAGCACTGCAAGGACCAGAGCGAGAGGAAGATCCATGAAATCTGCAGCAGTGAGTGAAGGCAGCGGGGTGTGGGTCCACGACCAATGGGGCAGGGGGCATTCACCTTTTTCAGAGGGAAGGGAGAAAGTTTGTATGGCCAAAAGCTCGGCTGGGGTTGAAGCTGGCCAGTACCGGGGTGGCTAAGAGAAAGGGCTTTTCTGGAGTATGTTAACAGCAAAACACGTCTGTCTACAACTTCCTTGTGACGGGGAGCAGACAGGGAGGCACCGAGCTCTCCTCTCAGGCGACCGGTGATAGGAGGCGAGGGAGTGGCTTAAAGCCGGGTCAGGGGATGTTCAGATCAGATTTTGGGGAAAAGTTCCTCCCTGAGAGGGTGGTTGGGCACTGAAGCAGGCTCCCCAGGCAAGCAGGCATGGTGCCCGAGCTTGTGGGTGTTCAAGAAGCATTTGGACAAAGCTGTTGGATATGTGGTGTTAAGTCCTGTGCCGTCCAGTGTGCAGTCAGGAGTTGGGCTCAGTGATCCCTTCCAACACAGGATAGTTAATGATTCTCTGACTCTAACCCCTTGGTCCCTCTGTGTCTTTGCGGGAAGTGACGGGTGGAGGGGTGGCAGGCTCTGCCCGCAGTCTCTGCAGACAGGTGGGTTTCATTTCTGCTCTGTTGCTCTCCATTGCAGTCCTCCAGCCCTTGCAGAATGACGAGGAGGAAAGTGTTGTGTCTCTGGCCACTCAGACCATCTTCATCCTGACACGTCCAAGGGAGCAGCTGACATCGAGCTGGTGCCGGCGGGCACTGTGCTGCTGCCTCTCCTAAGCCAGGGAGAGGCACAAAACCTTCAAACGCCTGCATTCCATTAAAACTCCAACAACACGTGCAGGGCCGGGGAATCCTTTGCATGGTGTGCTGAGCATTCCAGCCTCTACCATAGTAGGCAGCTGTAAGGGTTTTAGGTGGTGTGGTGGGGAATGGCTTAGGAGAGGTGGCTTGTGGAAAACGGACTCCACAATCCATAAGATTGTAAAGTAGGTGTGTTTATTCAGCGCTGGGCGGCACGGGGGTAGTCCCCCTGTGAGAAACAAAGTTGCTCACAAATACCAAAAACAAATATCAGCTGGTATTTGTTGCAGAAGGCATCGAGGCCGCACCACAGGCCACAGTTTCTGGCAGTTCTGCAGACGCTGATGATGCTCCTTAGGAACTTCATCTTCAGGTCTTTATCCTGGCAGCCGGGTGGCAGAGAGACCAACGGGGAGTGTGAGAGGGGAGACCCATGGCCGGCAGCAGGACCAAAGCCTCAAGGGGCTCAGGGCTGTGCGGGGCTCCTGGAGGGCGGCAGCTCTGCCTCGCCAGCAGCCCGCCAGCATCCTGGCAGCAGAGCTGCGCGACCCGCAGGAGACACAGGCACAGCCACCATGGCAAGGCCACACCTACCTGTTGCGTGCTGCTGACGAAGGACAGAATGCTGTGCAAGCTCTCCGCTTCTTTCTTGTAGACAGCTAAGCTGTCAGCTTCTAAGAAGGCAGGAGAAGAAGGAGGGTTGTAGAAGTTGCCCCCTTAATTAATTTTCAGAGAGCATTGCATTAATAATAGAAAGGAATTTATTGAGTAAGCAACAGCAAGCAAAACAGCGCTGGGCGGCCGGGGAGTCTCAGCTCTGCCAACGGCGCGCACCTCACCCCCGCCAGGGTCCCTTTTTATATTTTGGTAATTCCGGGATTACGCAGCACATCTGGTATATTCTGCGACTGCGCGCACTGTTGGTAGGGGGTCGTCTCTGTCCCTCTGGTGGTTGTGAAGATGAAGGCCATAGTCTTCCTCGGCGTTGTGGTTCAACTTGTTTTTTGTTTTTTTTGGTCATGTTGGGCCAGCGTGAGACAGGAAGGCAGGATGTTGATACACTAGTTTAGCAACTTATCAGGAGGTGGTTACATGAGCTTTGCAACAGTGTCTTTGAACAAAAGAGGCAGCTGAGATGCAGAAGGAGAGAAGGGGAGGGGCCTTCTCTTTTTTGTTACATTAAGCAAAAGAATTTTCATAGTGTCTAGCCAAGTATTATACAGCTCCTTACTTCAGCAGGGAGCTTTCGCAACTCCCGCTCCTCAAACGGAACTCCTTGTTTTTGTAATACAAAAGACAATGAACAAACATTTATTGTGTATTACATAAGCTGTCAGCTTCTAAGAAGGCAGGAGAAGAAGGAGGGTTGTAGAGGGTGGCCAAAGGCAGGAGGGAGGAGAGGAAGGAGCTCTGGCCTCCCTCCAGCCCCGTGCTTGCTCCCTTGGCACAACCTCCCTGGGGGTGTCCGGGGGCTGGGCTGCCATGCTGGTCCTGACGCTGAGCAGGGTGCTCTTGCTGGCCCCCCCGCTCCCTAGCCCCAGCCCTGCTCCCCCTGACGGGGGCCCTCGCTCACCATTCAACAGCGGCCCATGGTGTTCAGTGGGAGCTGTGTTCTCCTGACGAGCCTCGGGCTCCACCCAGGCCAGCATGGGGCTACTGGGTGGTCGTCTCTCCCCCATCCTGCGGGCTGAGGGTAGAGAATTAAGTAAACAGGTACAACTTTGGGAATGAAAGGTTTGGTTATAGAACTAACTACTTGGTGGTATCATCCTGACCATATATATCCAGTAGCAGATTTGCCCTCCATGGAACAAGGCAGTGTCTCCACATATCACTCTTTTGTTCAAGTTGTCATTTTTTTTTTCCCTATAAAGTTGGACTTTGCCATGGTAGCACTAATGTTGAATTTAAGTTCTCACCTCTGTATTTAGCAATTTGAAGAGAAACTCTCTGTCAAAGCGTCCTGGTTTTCGTAAAGCAGGATCTATAGAATCCAGTCTGTTGGTAGCTCCGATTACCACAATCTCCCCTCTGTTATCTATGCTGTCCATAAGCGTCAGAAGAGTTGAAACAATGGAACTAATAGAAAAATATAGGTTTTACTTACCGGTTCAGTAAATTTTGTTCCATTCCACATGACTTTCTTCCATGAGTAGTCATAATGGACAAGCTTTTTAAGGACAAGACTCATTTTAAGATATAAAAAATAGGTAAGTTAACACAGACCACTTGCTGATATCAGGCTTAGTAAATTGGTTTCAACTATCGTTTAGAATCACCTGTTTTGGCATTGAGTTACAAGTTTTCAGGATAAATTAACGTGTTCACAGTAAATTAAACAGGTCATCATCCTTTTTTTTTTTTTTTTCATTCCCCAAAGATCAAGCAGATTTTATGTAGGTGCAAAACTGTAATACCTATGAATGTCAGAATTGCATGGAAGTGCACTTAGAACAGTTGCAGAAATCTAGACTCAGGCCAATCTTTATCACAAAACTTTGTCATAGCCAGAACCTAGAAATCCCTACCCAACCACTAGCACATTGTAATCTCTTCACAGACCAAGCATTAGGAATCACCAACCCCATAACACAGTACTTTTCCCACACTGATGTATTTTTTCCCTAAGACTAAGATTGCAGTCACCAAGCAGATACCTCAGTGAGAATCTATACCAGCCTTACCACATTAGGGAAAGCACACCAAGACCAAGTTAAATATATTAGAAGCCACAAACTTGCTGGACACAAAGTTTAATCAAGATGTTTTAGCTGGGGTGCGTTTCATTTCTTAGGGGTAAGGTTATGCTGCAGTCTGCAGAGTGTGAAGTTTATTGGTCAAATAAATTGATTAGTACTCAGTTCTGTGGTGATGCAGGTCCACTGCTCCAATCAGGCATGCCAAGTTCAATGAGACCAGACATCTCAGCACTACTACTCCAATTTCCAAGCTCTCTTCGGGTCTCTGAGACTGCTTGATCTCAGCATATTGACCGTGCAATTAGTGTTAAACTAAAAATGAAACTCTACAATGAAAGTGTATAACTGAGTATCAAGTATCCATTGTCTATGAATTCAAACTTGTTTATATTTTACATTTTCTTTGAAAGCTAAACCTCCATCCTGTATGTATATGGAAAACAATCTAAGTACAGCTTCAGCTACCTTAGCGACGTTTAAGTAAAAACAGGAATTCAAAATACTTGTTAGAATCTGCAATGCAGAAGGCAGTGCTGTGCAAGTGCTACGGGTTATAAGTTTTGCTACCAGCTTGCCTCGAGGGATGGAACAACTAGGAATATATATATGAAATTTTTAGTTGACATAAGATACGGATATTGAAAAAGCTTCTGAATTCCCCTACAAGCATAAGGCTTAAGATTCCTAGAAAACCGATTTTTTAAACACCAATTTAATAAGGCCAACAAATGATTAATATTTGCTATAACAGTTGAAAGTTATGCATTTTAGCTAACACCAAAGTTCTGTTTTCCAGGCAGGCTAGAAATTATGGTCAAAGTATGGAACAAAATCGTAATCAGGTATAGAACTAAAGTGTTTTGAACTAGTTTCTTACTCAGCTTCAAACATTTTTGCTAAGGAATGTTGCAGTTTGAAGACATACTGGAGACATGTTTTCCATATAATTGAGAGGCTGCCTGTGAGAATTCTCACACTGGTAAACATCATGAAATCACAGGCATCATAGGCCAGTTGAAACAGGAACTAATCTGGTGAGTTAGCACCTAGGGGTCTCACTAAAGGAAAAGAGCCACAAAGACACCTCTCATACTATCATTTACGAAATGTAAACAAGATCAGGGGAAGAAGAGGTTTACCAGCTAGTTCATGCCAGTCAATTTGGAGTATTTCTGGCTTTAGTCAAACTAGCACAACTGGCAGAAAGCAATCAGAAAACAGGCAGATGTGAAGGAAAACAGAACTGTCTCCTCCACACTGACCTATAAATAAGCTTTGTGTGAAACAAAAAAGAAAATTAGCCTTACGTGGTTGAACAACATAGTCATATTAATAAAAAACAAGAATGATACCAAAAGATCAAATGGGGATTCAAAACTAAGATTAAAGTCTTCCATATTTCTGAATGCCTGAGTTCATCTTGGCATGGACAGGGAGAAGTGCAAGAATGCTGGCCATTTCCCTCTCATGGAAGCTTGGTTTGACAATTAGTCTTCTTTTTTATTTTATTTATCCCGCAAAGAACGCATCAAAACCTGTGCCATCATATCATCTTCATCAGCATCATAATCCTATGAACGAAGGGTACAGAAATTCTTTTACTGCCAGGGCCATATTGGTTAACACAACACAAAACCAGCTGTCTCCTCCTCTGACTTAACAGTAATTCAACTTCTTGCATTATACCATCTGCAAGGACTACATTTTACAGTAGTGGCTACATAAAAAAAGCTGGGTTTTAAGAGTCATCAGGCTCACGTATTCCAAGGATGAAGAAACACGTACCACAAAAGTATCGTATGAAAACCGGTGTCGTCTCTGAAGGTGTTCCATGAAGTTAGCACTCCTGTAATTTGGATCTCCCCACGGCATCGAGGCACAAATTGGGCAAACCACTTGTTTTGCATCCATGCTGTGCAATGTTTTTCAGTGCTCAACTAGTCCTTCTTGATCAAAGCTTTTCTTGCTGCAATATGGACAAGGAAAGGTGAAGCGATTGGGGAAGTTCCTGGTGTTGTGGAGTGGTTCTTTAGTCACAGCTTTCACACCTTCCATGATATAGTTCTGGTACTTTGAACAAGAAGCTGCGTGGCTGCGCATCTTTGAGAGAAACATCTTTTTGTTGCAGCCGTTACAAGTGGTTTCTGTCGCTTCGAACTGCTTTTCCAAGTCCAGAGCCCTGCTGCCAGGCGCCAGGGTGCTGCGGCAGACACCACAGACTGGCTTTTTGAGCTTGAGGCACTCCTGCAGGCATGGTGTGCAAAACACGTGTCCGCAGGGGACGCACATGGGGCTGTCGAACACCTCGAGGCACACGGGGCAGGTGAGGCGCGCCAGCGGGTCGGGCCGCTCGAGGCCGCGGGTGGAGGGTGCGCAGGATGCCGAGGATCCGCCACCGCCCCCTGCCACCGCCATCTCGCCGGCGGCCGCCGCACAGCCACACCCCTGGCGCACGCTTCGTTGGGTTAGAAACTGGCTGGATAGCCGGGCCCAAAGAGTCGTGGTAAATGGAGTCAAGTCCAGTTGGAGGCCAGTCACTAGTGGCGTCCCCCAGGGCTCAGTGCTGGGGCCGGTCCTCTTTAATATCTTCATCGATGATCTGGATGAGGGCATTGAGTGCACCCTCAGTAAGTTTGCAGATGACACCAAGTTAGGTGCGTGTGTCGATCTGCTCGAGGGTAGGAAAGCTCTGCAGGAGGATCTGGATAGGCTGCACCGATGGGCTGAGGCCAACTGCATGAAGTTCAACAAGGCCAAGTGCCGGGTCCTGCACCTGGGGCGCAATAACCCCAAGCAGAGCTACAGGCTGGGAGATGAGTGGTTGGAGAGCTGCCTGGCAGAGAAGGACCTGGGAGTGATGGTGGATAGTCGGCTGAATATGAGCCAGCGGTGTGCTCAGGTGGCCAAGAAGGCCAACAGCATCCTGGCTTGTATCAGAAACAGTGTGACCAGCAGGGCTAGGGAGGTGATCGTCCCCCTGGACTCGGCTCTGGTGACACCGCACCTCGAGTACTGTGTTCAGTTTTGGGCTCCTCGCTACAAGAAGGACATCGAGGTGCTTGAGCGGGTCCAGAGAAGGGCGACGAAGCTGGTGAAGGGCCTGGAGAACAAGTCCTACGAGGAGTGGCTGAAGGAGCTGGGCTTGTTCAGCCTGGAGAAGAGGAGGCTCAGGGGCGACCTTATTGCTCTCTACAGATACCTTAAAGGAGGCTGTAGTGAGGTGGGGGTTGGCCTGTTCTCCCACGTGACTGGTGACAGGACGAGGGGAATGGGCTTAAGTTGCGCCAGGGGAGTTTTAGGTTAGATGTTAGGAAGAGCTTCTTTACTGAAAGGGTTGTTAGACACTGGAACAGGCTGCCCAGGGAGGTGGTGGAGTCACCATCCCTGGAAGTCTTTAAAAGACGTTTAGATGTAGAGCTTAGGGATATGGTTTAGTGGGGACTGTTAGCGTTAGGTCAGAGGTTGGACTCGATGATCTTGAGGTCTCTTCCAACCTAGAAATTCTGTGATTCTGTGATTCTGTGAATGTGGTCTTGTTTACTGGAGTGCACAGGAGAGAGACCATCTATCTCGTCAAAGAAAATAGTTGAAGGTCGCATCTGATAGGCCTAGCACAAAAACACAGAGTAAAACAGCATTATTTAAAGGAAAAATGCACAAAAACATCATGGTTGGAATGTCATCTAAACTAGATCTTTCATGTTAGCCTCTGGGACCTCTACTGATAGAGCTACTGGAGTATCTGGCATGACTAACAGAAGACAGTCTGTGTCAACCCACTGTATCCGGCTGACAGGAAGCAAATCGTTCCAGTAGTTCTTACAGCTGACATTCACAGCAGAAACACTGGCATTTCCATTTCAGTGGGAAAAAAAAAACTAACAAAATACAAAAAAAAGAGCAAGTTCTACTTAAAAACGTTGACCACAAAAAATAATGGTTTCAACTCTGACAGAATACACTGTGCATTTCAACCTTACCTGTTCAAATAACGCACGAAGTTGGCATTCTGATTCCCCCATGTATTTTCTCATGCAGTCCCAAGCATTTCTCATAAAAAATGATATTTTCCTGTCACTTTGACTATATTCACTGGCAAGTGCACGAGCAACTAGTGTTTTCCCTGTTCCTGGGGGGCCATAAAATAGACAGCCTCTGCAATAAAAAAGATCCAGATAGGAAAAAAAACATCATGATGAGTACCTCCTACAACCATCGTCTCTAGAACAAACTCATCTTTTCTAACCAAAACACGTCATATACAAGACAGCAGTAATAGCTGAAGTGTGGGTAGAGGCAGAACAGATAGAAGTTCTGCGTTTTTACAACGTTTCACAAGAAAATTCTTTTTTTTCACCCAAAGAAATGAATAAGGGGGTAACTCAAACGTATAAAACCTTCAAAAGAGAGCATACTGTCCCAGAAGGACACTTCCAAAACTGCTGACAAACAGGGTGATTACAGCAAACCGGAGCCAAACGGGCAAACTTCAGCACAGAATCTAAGAATGGGCTGAATGGTGAATCACCAGTTCATTCTGCAGCAATAAACTGCATATTCTTGCTTTCACAATATGCAGAATCTGTTAGTAAAGCATTTAATGCTCCTTTCAAAAGCATTAAGTTACTGGGTTTGGTCTCTCAGACCATCTATTGCTGATGGCAAGTGAGGAAGCCTAAAGCCGGAAGGAAAAGCGATGCCTTAGCACTCAGAGGAAAAAAAAAAAAAAAAAGAAAGCAAAAGTAGGCAGGAAAAACAACTGGGCTTCCAGGCAACATATTACAATTGGCTTCCACTAGATAATCCCTTCTTGCTTACAAACTAATCAAGCTGACTTGTACATAAAACTGAGAACAAAACCACTCCAACCCAACTAACCCAACTTTTTAAAAACACCAGATGGTAAAACTTAAAATTTTAAGACATTGCTTATATTTTTAACCTACAAATATTCTTGATTCTATCCGTTTTTAAGAAACCACTTTTTGCTACTACTAAAACAAATGTTCACCGCTGCCAAAAATGTTGAAGCATGGAAGCATATTGATACCTTAATTGAACTTTCTCCTGAAAACAGCTGACTTAAGATTTATCACTGTAATGAGTTACCTTGGGGGCTGAATATTGAACCGCTGAAAAACTTCTGGATACAGGAAGGGAAAAATCACCATCTCTTTCAAAGCTGCGATGTGTTCGGAAAGACCACCCACGTTCTCAAATCCAATCTAAAGAGAAATTCAACACAACAGAGTTTGTATGTTAAAGAAAGCAGCAATCTAGATCAAGGTTTCATCAGAAATTATCTCAGCACAATGGAAACATTCTGGGCAATTTTTGAAGTTGCTTTAGAGAAAACCATCAACAAAGGTAGTTGTAGATGGCACACTGAGATCTTTCATAATCACTGGAAACACTCGCTGACATGATGATTAGTTTACGACTTACCACACTATTTGCATTGCATCTCCCTGACTTCTTCCAACTTTCTTTTGATCCCTCTGAACTCTCTTTAGGTCCCGTTTCTGACGTTTCACTCGAAAAGTCCTGATTTGAATTAAGGAGAAGTTATAGGGCTTCTTTTTCTTTAAGATGCAGCTCGAAGATTTGTCTTTCGTAATAATGCCAAGCAAATGTAGAAGACATTAATTAATATATAGAAGACCTAATTAATTGACATAAACTTACACAGTTACATTCAGATAAACTTAAACATGGCTAAATATTCATTGGAAGGAGGTTCATCCCTCCCCTATTCTCTAACGACAGCAACCTTCTTGGTTGCTCTCGCCATCCTCACTGCTCTCACCACCATCCTCCGTATCACACGTGCTAAGCAAGGGAGATGAGCAAGAGGGTGTAGAATCACTGATGTCATCTGCACGTCTCTGTCTGCAAGCAAGCATATAGACCAGAAAGTTAAAAAGAAAATAGAGCAGATACTAAGTAACACCAAAAATTAAGGGAATTCTATCTCAAAATTTACTCTGAGATCTATTTTCCAGTCCATTGTACTCCTTAGGAATCTGATTTCAAAGGCCATGACATGATTTTCCTCGTGACAACTGTCTGCTTTCAAGAATGCTCAACAAAATATCTGGCAATCAACAGCATTCTCTACGCACTAACTGCTTACAGAATCCAAAAAGCCTTTATCATTACTAAGGCAATTTATCATTTCATTTAGATCTTTTATTGTTTAAGGTTAACTTCATATAGAAACATTAGTTGATTCCAAACAGAAACTAGAGTCAGTATTTGAGTGATAACTTTTTCTTTTTTTTTTTTTTTTAAATCTAACAAAACTTCCATAAAGCCTCTCCCTCTAAATTGAATAAAATTATTTTCGGTTTTAAGAAAATCATTTGTATCCTTCAAGATTAAATAGTCTGACTAAGATTTTTAAGGGGGGATTCTGGCTTCAGTTCCAGAACCAAAGAATTTCAGTTACAGAAACTCAGACACTACCTCCATAATCATCTTATCAGTGACCCACAAATATTGGATTTAAAAAAGAAACCAACTTAAAAGTATCCACCTCCTCCCCTCCAAATATTTCTTTCCTCTCTACCTTAAGACTACCAAAGTACCGATCATAAACTTACTCTGTAATTACCACTAAACTGAAAACCCTTTGAAGCATTATGCAGTAAGGAGACTGACAGCTCTACGGATAAGTAAGAGCTATCACTAGCCATACACCAACCTGGCACGTCTTCTATATTTTTGTGACCCAGCATTTTCAAGTGACTCTTTCTGTCTGACAGAATGGGGCTGGCCCGAGTTAGTCCTCTCTCGATCTCTTTGTCTTACTGAAAGGAAAGAATTTAGAATAATGATACAGATACATTTAAGAGAGGAGGATATCAAAAGATAAAGAAAATGCCACGTGTTTCACTCATCCCTAATTCCAGAAGAATTTTTAACTGTTTTTGCTTTTCATCAGTGCATGGCACAAGTGGAAAACTACGCCCTGTTTAAAGGTGAACTGAAAATCACAAGAGCAAGACTGTTAAGTGTGATTAATTACTGTTATATCAAGGATACATAGCACTAAGCATGCCAAACAGCAAAGAAATACAATGTGCACAGGACACACGTGTCTGATAAAAACAGTGAAGTTCATGTGCAGAATGAAGGTACAGAACTGAAACAGAACTGTGTGTGCAAACACATGTATTTACATTCAAAAATTTTATCTCACTTATGTGCAAGAAATAAGGTTTTAAGAGAAACTGTGCGTTCAACCTACTTTCCATAGGAGCTTGGTAGCAGTCAACAGGTTTACTCTGTCGAAGGTTGTAACGCCTTGGAACATCTTCACCATCATTTTCTTTGTTCTCACTTCCTTTTGATGTTTGTAGTGTACCACAAAATGACACCGAATCGTTAAGTACTTTTGCAAATTATATGAAATCCAAAATGCATTACACAGATGCCTGTAAGTTTTATTACTATCGTTATTTTAATGACACGGTGGATCCTGCAAAACCTTAAGATGAATTTATGCAAGTCACGTTTCAGAAATCACAAATCCTAGCAGATGAGCATGCATCTAGACATTGTTCTGTCCTCTCTGAAACTGCTGATGGACTTGTCGTCAGCCTCAGTGTTTAACAACAGGCAAAATTCTGTCATATTGCTTAGCTAAGATGCGGATCTTCTGAAAACAGCTATTTCAGAAAGTCACTTCTTAGTTTGAGAAAGTATTTAATGGAAAGGGTTTTAATAATCTGTAGTGCTAAGACTAAGCGTAGTAATCTAAGTCCAAGTCTAGCTCTGCCACAAATTCTGGGAGCAATAATGGGCCAGACACAGGCTTGAAGCTCACCAATGAGAAAACAATGCCAAATGCACATAAGCTTAGGCCATTAGCTTCTGTCAAGTAACCTGAAGTTGTTTCATGAAAGATGGTAAAAAACACAAGAACCAGAGTGCAATTATCTACTGGGTTCTGGAGAATATCCTCTCACGTTAACAGCAGGACACCGAGGAAGGAACATACATACTCCGTTCACCTACCTGTTTGCCAAAAGGACTTATCTTTTTTTCTTGGAAAGCACTGCCCTCTTTGGTTTTTATTTTTTAACCCCAAAGGTTGCATTGCTTTCTGAATGCAAGGTAGGTGCCGTGGGGTATACAGACAGCACACAGAAAACTGAGCGATCAGTAAATGAGTTTGTGATCACTACCATCTCCAGTCCTTGGTGTTCCAACACTTCTATCACAAAAGCATGAATTTCTCTGCTTTAGTGCTCCTCTAACCCTTTCCTTTTTCCAATAACTTCCTTTATAACAACACTGACACTTTCCTCACTCTTTTCTGGCGTATTTTTCATTATAAAAGTATATTCTAGCTCTTTCCTGATTTAAAATTGTAGTTTGCATTTTGATCATCAATTAATTTCCCATTCAACATGCTATTTAAAATTCCTCTCTGCAAGTCTCTACTGCACAGCTCCCTGAAACCCACACACTTTAACCAAGCTTCTCCCTCTAGACTGGCCCCCTCCTTGTATTCAAGCTCCTCTTATTAAGACTTTGAGCTAATATTTTCCTAACTAAACCTCCAAAGGAGTCAACTCTGCTTCTCCCTTACTAGTCCATGGCCCAGCCATTCTTCCTCTGAAGAACTTCCCTCGGGTTCCCACCTGCCACTGTGCATCTCTCTGCTCCTCTGGGCCTCTGAAGGGAGGAGCAAAGTATTTTCTGGGGCTCAGCCTCCTGTCACTGTCTCTCTGAGCTCCTTTGCAGGTGTGCAGCTGAGCTCTATCACATAATCTAACTCGTCAGCTCGTCTACTGCAACACCCTTTTCGGTCCTTAAGTACAGTCTTGCCCTGTTCTGATCTGTTTAGAAAGCTCCTACAAGGATGATCTAATTTACTGCCTTAATCACAACTAACGTTCTTCTCAAAAACTGTAAGTTTTCCCATCACTTCCAAGTTAATATGGGCTTTCGTGGCTTAACCTCATTCCACAAGTCACTGAGTACCCAGATGACAGCTCCTAATTACAGGCCCTGACAGCAGCTTACGGTGACTGCCTCCTAAACACAGAAATGCACAACGCTATCTTCCCTCCTGCTGAGCTTCACGCTTGGGAGGAGCTTTTCATACACATCTGGCAGCCTATCTATCTTGCTTCCTGAAAATTCTTGCTGTGCTGCTCAAAACCATGAAAACTGTCACGCTTCTGCTGTAGCGGTATCGCCGTTTCGCATGCTGAGTAATGCTGTCCATTTCTTTCCATTCCCACCTGTCTACAACCATCTGTTGCCTTTTATCTTGTAAGCAGTTTGGAAAAGCGCTGTATTTTTTTTTTCACCTGTTCTGAGCTCACTACAGTACAGCCCTAGAGCTCATACTAAGGCTTGTGAAGTCAATAGCAACACAGAATTGTTACAGAAGACAAATACCCAGTAGATTAGCTTGTTTCAATTGTTTAAGACAAGGCTTTTGGTTAGAACAGAGTAAAGAAAACTTAAAACCAGAACTCACCAATCTCATCTGGACTGCCAGGTCCAGTTCTTTCAAAGTCCGACTTCACACAGGTCAAGATATCAAGGTTCTCCTAATTCCAAGCAGCAAGAAAGATCGGTCACAAACGTGCAGAAAAACAGACGTGCATACATGTACATCCACTGACAGACACGTCTGTCTGTTGATGCTTACACAGTAACATTATCGAGGCACCCCGTATACACACAAAAAATAAATTATTGCACAAGAGGAGAGAATGGGAATATGATTGCGTGCACCCACAATCAGTAACAAGAATTTCTGCTCTAAACCAGCGCTCAGTACATGCAGTGGTTAAATACTTGCCCAGATACAAAACTGAGTGCATTAGTTAATCATAGGTTAATAACCTACAGTGTGACAGAACCAAGGAAAAAGAACTACCTTTCTAGCAGACATACCAAAAGAAATCATACAGGCGTGTGAGAGATGCTAATAAAAAGTACCGTGGACAATTCTGGATTCATTTCACAGCACTGGGCAACCAGCTCTAGGTGTCCCTGCTTGAGCAGGGGAGGGTTGGACCAGGTGACCTCCAGAGGCCTCTTCTAACCTCAACCATTCTGTGATTTGAGAGAAAAAGAAGGCAATTCAGAGCTAAACAAAAAGCTATGAAAGTAGGTTATCGGGAAGTTTTAAAACGATGTGCCTATCATTCATAAGAAACAGTAATTTAATAAAATAGTTTAATTTAATAGAGCAAAACTAAGACAGAGGAGTATGATTGCTGCATACAGCTTCAACAGGGGTTCCTCTAGAGACAGGGGTTTATTTAAGCTCTCAGGCAAGGCCAGCACACGAACAAATATACATAAAGTAGCCATCAGTTCATTCAGCTGGAAATTTGAAAGGCTTCAAGTTCCTGAAAACTCTGGGAGCAGTTTGCAACCAAGGAAGAATTCTAAAATGCAAGTTAGGTCAATTAAAGAAAACAGCTCCATTTGCCTGTAACAGATGATTAAAGCTACATGATACTGGAGATTCTTTGTGAGCTCTCGGGAAAAAAGACATTAACAGGAATCAAAATTCGAGCGAGTGACCAACACAGGAAGCCATGCACTGCCTTTTGTTAAGCTTTCCAAGTAAGTGCGTTCCTGAGCATGACGAGAAATATGATCTAGGAGTTACGGATAAAAAGCTAAACAGCTTAAACTGCCAAGCTGATGCAAAGCACCAGTCTTTTTGCATATTCAGTCCCCCAGGCAGAGCTTTTAGTAACATTTGGAGTAAAAACCCAAGTCCGAAACAGCTGTTTGTAAACAGTGTCTATTCAAAATGCAGAAGGCAATTCAGAAACTGGAGTGGAAGACATGCATTTCAGCATCTCCCCGTTATCCCACATCTTCTGCAGAAGATGCTTCCTCCACTCTTAAAAGATATCTGGAGCACAACCGTATCAGTAAGACATGAAGATATAACCAGAGAGCAAGACCAAATGGTAGTTTAGACCACACTATTCTTTGGAAGGAAGTTATTTCAGTTCAAATAAAAATTACAACTAAGTTACTTCCCTACGTGAAATACTCTACAAAAATGGCAAACTGACGGAGTATTTGCTCTGTCATTTGTACCTCAACATCTTCCCAACATCTTTGGCATCTACGCATCTGCTCCATTTCATCCATTTTTTGTAGCACAACTTCCGCAGTACTAAGATACAAAGTTGACATGTAAGAGCAAAGTTAGGCATGTATGAACAAAATAAAACAGCACGCATAATCAGTAAGAGATTTTAATGTAGTACGCACAAAGCAAAAGTCATTGACACTTAGCCAAGATTTTAGACATTACCAAAAAATTAGGTCAAATCTTTATTTTTGATAGAGATTTAAGAACAAGCTTTTGAGGATTTGCAAACATACGCTGTTTTCAGGTTTATTTTCCCCTCTTACTGAGCACATTTAAAATATATATATATTTAAATGCAGGAGGAAAATAAGAATTCTGACATCCTACTAAGATGTTATAAAAAAATTATGTCAACTTTTAATCCTTCTTAAGTTGCTCTGCACAGTAGCATTAAGTCATTTTTTGTTAACCGAGGAAAGGCTGTTTGTTCTTCTCTACATGGGAATCTAAGTTTCGTGTTGTAGAAAATGATGAAATGCAAGGAAAGCAAATTCTGAAGCAGAAAACAATTTTGGCTTCAGAAACAGAAATAAACCATGGACAGAAATGCAGAATCGCTAGGACTACTTTGCTTTGACTGTATCAAACCATCCTCAGTTTCTTAATCAAGCATTACATTCACTTTTGTGAGTATGGAACAAAAAGTTCATTAAAAATGAAGGCACTTCTGATGCTAAGAAAACTGCCAAATGGGGAAAACTCAACAAATTGAACTCTCAATGCCAGGAGCAGCCATACCTCTTTGCTGTCAAAATACAGAGCAAGTCGAGGCCAACATCATGCCATAGTGCAAAGGCTTGCTAAGAAAGATCATTTTAAGAGGTCTGCAAGAAAAGATGACTTACTTTGTTATAAGTTTGTCAAATAGAATGGACGAGTTAGTAGTAGAGTACCGACTGCGTCCGACTCTACAGCTGCGGCGCAGCTCCAAGTCCCTGTTTTCTCCGTGGACTCGTCTCACAGTTTTTGCACCAGCTCTACTCCTCAATGTTCTGGTGACTGAAACACAGAAACAAAGTATTTTGAAACAGTGAAGATGGGATTCTCCTTATTTCACCGTTGCTCTTGTAAAATGGAAACAGACAAACAAAAAAGGCACCCTGAAGTGGATTGATTTTTCTTTACATTTCAGATCAGAAGTTGTTGTCACAACCACTGCATTCCACTTACTTATCGCTCTGCACGTTTACACCGTCTACTTAAAACTGTGACCTGTAGAGAAATTCTTAAAGAGACTGAAAGCTAGCCAGACAAAAAAAAAAGGTGCAACTTTTGTTCCATGCAGGAGGGAAATCTACTCCAGTTATTTCTGTCTTGGAAAAGTGAGAACAATCAACACCTTTCTCTAAGGTGTTTTCACTCCATTCATGTCAAACTGTATCTAACAGTGCTCAAAACAAACACTATTACATTGCAAGCCTCTTCCTAAGAGGTGTATGTTTGATTACTCTGTTTATGCATGCAGCACTTTCATTTCCTGCATTATGATCTAACAGCTCAAGGAGGTAAGAATCGTTTCAAGAGAAACACCCAAACACCACATAACTCAAACTCGTGCTTTTTAGAAAAAAGCCTGCCCATTGCTTACTATACAGCACCCTTTGGCACAGGTTTGTTGCTTGCACTCTCATTAAAAGAGCCAAGAGGACAAGGGGAAGGGAAGAGCTACACCACTGTGCTGGTAGGATCACAGCTAAGGTTTACTTTTGTGGTTGCCAACTATAAAACTAAGTTTGAACTTACCAAGTATCAATTTACTTTGCACAATTAGAACAGTTTGCTTTGTGCCTACGAAGCTGCAATTCACACTGCTCCCTCCCCAAGGAATTCATAAAATCTCCTGTTTGCACCTACCTCTCTTCGCAGAAAAGTCACTGAGGAGTGAATTCAGATGACTACAGAAGGCTTTGGGGCCAAATGAAAGCCATGGAGTGACCAAGTGCCATCCTCTTCAGTAACCAGCGTAAATAGGTATCCCGGGGACTTACAGCCACTTACCTGTGTTTTTCTCAACTGCCTACATTAAGAAAGAGGACAGGGGAGAGAAGGGAGGAAAGACTTGTTGTATTAGACCCATCAAGGATGGGAAATTTCACCATGTTTACAAGCCAGTGCTCCATGGTATACAAAGAGAAGCCTGTAGGCCTCACGCAGGATCCACATCCCAAGTCTGTTGCGTACCATATACACGCGGTTCTGTATGTACCCACATTTCCTAGCTTGCTCATGTTGAATTCTCAAAATTATGAGCAATAGCACCCAAGTGGAAAAGATACATGTCCTGGTTTCAGTTAGGACAGAGTTAGTTCTCCTCCTAGTGGCGGGTAGGTTGCTATGTTTTGGCTTAGGAAGTGTGAAAGGATGTTTAGAAGAGTGCTGATAGCACCCCGATGTTTCAGTTGCTGCAGAGCAGTACTTACAACAAGCCAAGGAACTTTCGGTGTCTCACTCTCCTACTAGCGATCAGAATCGGCACACAGCAACAGCTGCGAGGGGACAGACTCAGGATGGCCGACCCCAACTGGCCAAAGAATTCTATGCCTTATGGCAACATGCTGCACCATGGATAGGGCGGGGCAGCCGGGCTGCTAGGGGTTACGCTGGGCACTGGTCAGCGGGTAGTGAGCAACTGCATTGCACATCACTTGTTTTGTACACATTACTATTAGCAGTACTATTATCATCATCATCATCATCATCATTATTTTCCTGTCTTAATAAACTGTCTTTATCTCAACTCGCAGGCTTCACTTTCCCGTTTCCCTCCCCCATCCCAGAGAGGGAGGTGGGAGGGTTGGAGAAGGGCTGTGTGGTTTAACCCGGCCGGCAGCTAAACACCACAACAACACCTCAAAGGGGTTTGGGAAAAAAAAACACGTTTTTTTTAGAAAAGCAGAAGACTTCCACTGAGAAGAGGGATTCTAGTTTTAAGGTACTGGTATGCCATCAGCATGCTCATAGGCCTCTGCTGATTTTAGCCAGAGGTTTATCAGGCCACAACTCACTGCACATGCTTTCTCTCTTGCTTTTCAATCTACAGATCGAACAGAGATTGAACATACAGAAATACAGTACCTTGAAAAGCATCTTCTGTTGACATTTCCCCTCAGTATCGCCATAATTTCTTCAAAGCTGGAGACTGAACACCGCAGGATGCTTTTTCTCATTGATCTTAAACGGTGTCCGTTGAAACATTCAATACTGGTAGAAGAATAATCCTAGGGAAAGAAGGAAATAAGAATATATTTATGCAAACCACGTAGATTCAGATAAAGAAATTCTGCCTCACGCAAGTTTAATTAACCCTCCTGACTTGGTAGTGGGGCAACTAATGGCAGGCAGACACTTAAACGCTGCTGTGCTCAGGAAAAACCTGGGAAAAAAAAAAAAAAAAAAAAAAAAAAAAGCTTTCAAAACTAAAGTTTCCCTCTCCCCACCATTTTCTTGTGGATAACTTAAGCTTAATATCCTTGGCAAAAAGATATTGCAGCAAAACCTTTCACATAAACTTAGTGTTTCGTGAAAAACAACAACAACAAAAAAACTTTAAATTCAATTGGATTTTTTTTCATAAATTCAATTGGAATTTAAATTCAAAACTTTAAATTCAATTGAATTTAAATTAAAAAAACTAAACTAATTAATTTAAATTAAAAAAATTTAAATTCAATTGACTGTTCAGAGGAACAGTCAAGCTTGACATTATACATCCTAGAATTAAAATCTAGTTTGAGTTTTTCTCCCATCTCCAGACCTTGCGAAAGATGCTGATTAGGAGCTCTGTCAAAAAAAGTGTAAGGCTTGTTATATCAAAGCTTTGAACCCTTCTTACTGCCCTTGACCTTCTTCACATTGCTGCTCCTACAAGGGTGAGTACTATCATTTTTAGTACGGGAGGGAAGCTGTGATATCCTTGAGTGGGGGGTCGTTCTGTTTACAAAATGAAGTTCCAGTAAGAGTACATCAAATGAACCAACTTTCTTTGAACTTTAATTCATCACTATATTGAATGAATGACCTCTGGATTTCTCTCTCCCATTTGGAAGTCAATTTGAAAACAAAATACCTCTGGCATAAAGAGCCAGGCATCAGAGACACCTGTTGCGCCTCAAGAACAGAGAAGGTATGAATGACAAGAGCAGCTGAATAAAATGCAACTTGCCATTAGAAATGGGTGTACTGGCATCTACAGGTGCCGCTGGCATCTCCTCATTTTCATTACTCTCTTCCTCTGGTTTCTCGTCTTCAGTAGCAGGGTTCTGCCGTGGTGACTTGGAGTTGTCGCATGGAGCACACGCTGGAGAGGTGTGACCTTGCAATAAAGAATAGATACCAAAGATCTTTGCCGTGCATTTTCAGTTACAAATGCAGAGACAAGTCTTCAAATCCTTAGCGTTAAAGCATGTACCTCTTTTCTCACGAGATTCTTTAATTTGTTCACAAAGTCGTCCAAACTCTGTATCCATTTCGTTCCTCACCATTGAATATGCAGTGTCTTGCAAAACATAGGCGCTGTGACGATCTGAAATTTTACAGACTTTATCTGAATGTTGTCTACCAACCAATGAAACTGTTTTGATCACAGAAAAAATTGCTTTCTTCATAGGTCGGTTCCAAAAGGTTATCTCAGTGAATATTTTCAGCATAACAACATCGAAGTTAATTAAAACAAAAGCACTAGTTCCTTGGGAACACTTGTATCACAATTCCATACCCAAGTAGCAAAATGATAAAATATTTACAATGTGGTATGAGATGTTCTCTGTGGATGTCCAAAATCATCTAATCCATCCGAAGTCTATTGTCCACACACAGCATTTATCCATCTATACATCTGACAGATATTTTAAACTAGGGCTAAAAAGCACATCCTCACCTGTAGATCTTTGATCCGGGTAGTACTCTGAGGCATTGTTACAGATTAGATCGATGTCCTTCAGATAGTCTCCTGCAGCGAGGTACTGGCGCGAGTCAATTTGAGTCAGAACTGTTGAAAGATCCATCGGCTCTTTAATCCTTGTGGCATAGTCAGGTACCTGCAGATCAAATACAAGCATTCAGAGGTTTTCTTAACCTTGCACACTGTCTACCAAAATTATTCTGAAAACTTTAAATAAACGACTTCCTAAAAACTCTGAACATTTGCGATGCATCAGAAGATGCTGAAATTAACCAGTTTGCTTCTCAAAAATGGAAGGGCTCTTTCAACTGGCATTAGAGCTGCTAGGAGAGGACAACAAGAAGTAGGGAGGTCAGAAGCACGTGCATGGTAGAGAAGAAACACTGAGGGTGGGAGATTTATTTCACTTTGCTGCAGAAAATCACAACAGTGAAAGCTGAGCAAGCCATCCGACATTTTCTTTGTTGTCGACATTGAGGAAAAGGTGCATGAATTGCACCTGTGAAGTACCTATTGCAGGCATCTACTTTAGAATGAGATAACTGGGCCGAGAGGTGCTGATTTCTTCCCTCAGACCAGAAGAGGAGCCTAATGACTAGTTCAGATGAGGACATATGTATTTGTCGAGATTTTTCACAGCTCAAGAACCTAGGAGAAAAGGGGAAGAAAAGCCAGTGGATGCCCACATGAAGAGGACTTTTGCTGATCCGCAGGTATATTCAAGTTACATCTGTCTTTGAAATACACGCCCCTAGTTTAGGCTTATCTAATAAATTAAGGAGAAAAAGGGATCTAAGCAGCCAATTGGAGGAAAAAGAAAACACACTGCACTTATGATTGATTCCTATTGAGGAGTTCCAGATGAAACAGAGAACAGGACCTCAAAACTTATTTTTACAAACTGCTGCTCCTATTCCTGTTCCCACAGGAACTGACAGTCCAAGAAAGGGCTTTAGACTTCATTCAAGTAGTCCTGTAAATATTGTTTGTAATTATAAGGAAAGATCTCTGTGCTTTTCAGTGCTGTGACATGCCTACGTATCAAAGCCTTTTCATGAGCAAACTGTGTTGGCATTTGGACTGGCTTTTTAGAATGAAACCAGGGCTTTCAGCGAATAATCCCATAAGAGACATTTGAGAGTCAGCAAAATGACATATGACAAATTACTGACAGAAAATGACCACCAAAGCAAATCCCAAAGAGCTAGTAACTTTGATAGGAAAGTTTTAGATGTACTTCTTATATCCTCCTCACCTCTTTTCTTTACAGGAGGCTTAGCCACTTCATTTAGAATTAGGTCCTCAAAAAAAGCTGCTCTCTCTGCCCTACCAGACAATTCAATATTGCACACTTCTCCAAATTCCTTATTAAATAATTTTTGGATCTAAAGCAGAAGGAGGAAAGACATTTCAGATTTAAGGCCACAAAAACTCATATTCTATTCCAAAAAGACGAGTACCTTTTCAAATTAAGAATAACCTGAAGAACACAAACTGAAAAAAGTTATCTTCCTGGCCTTAAAAGGCTACATTTTCACAGGCTGGCACGGCAAATTCAAATATCGCCTTTAAGAATCACCTGTAGAATTAAAGCTCGCTGAAGGGATTGTACGCTACACTGATAAAGTAATGGCTTTCACCACATCCAACAGCGCCTCCTTTGTATTTACTTGCCTTGCTGCATCCTTT
This sequence comes from Aythya ferina, assembly GCF_964211825.1. NCBI lineage: Eukaryota > Metazoa > Chordata > Aves > Anseriformes > Anatidae > Aythya > Aythya ferina. The sequence continues at coordinate 154,401 of NW_028181354.1, forward strand.
ACTTAGAACCTTTATGGCTATAGAGGGAAGAGAAAGGCTTCAGCAGACAAGTGAGGGCTTTTTGCTGAGTTTTTATTTCTCTACCAAAAGGTGTCTGAAGTAGCTAGTACCTCTACGTCTTCCTCCATGTTCAAGTTCTAGTATTAAAAGGTAGGTAAGGAATTTCACTACTTATTTTAGAAGGAATTTACAACCTGTACAAAAACTTCTGTGGGAACTCAAGCACTTTCAAAGCAGTTGATAATTAACACCTCTAGGTTAGACCCGTTCTCTTCCCCCAATAACTGAGACAAAATAATCAGAATGAGAACAGTGTGGTCCTGTTTTGGGCACCTTCCCTTAATGTAAACTCTCAGAAGTCAATGAAGTCCTGCATGTACTTTTACTACAGTTTATTTAGGAATACAACTAGAATTCAATTCCAAAGTTACTTTAGCAGAAATTGGAACTCAGCTTTCCAGCTTGGAATGCTTTGGCCTATCTGAAGAAAGAAACTGATTTTTTATTTTTTTTAATCAAAGTGTTTCAATTCTCTACTAAATTGCATTATTAGCAGTTTACCCAACATAGCATGGAATGGCAGACTGTCAGAAGAAATCTCTTCAGTAAAGACATCCTCTTGTCATTTCAAGCACTGCATATTCTTGACTGAACCACTTTGTAGCCACCTGAATTATTGTATTAATTTATTATTTGCATGCATGAGAAAGGGGTGAAAGTCACTTGCTTGACTCAGAAAAAACCTTAAGCAGATGCTTTCACAGTATTCTTTTTCTCTAAGCAAATTTTAAGTGATTTGTTAGGGTGCCTGAGTAATAACAGCATGCATTTAACAAAGCACAGCATTTTGATGCTGAAAGCATTCATAAATTACAAGACACTGAAGAAATAGTAAGAAAAGTATTGACAAATACCTCTTCTGGGAGATCTGAGTGACATACATCAGACGTAGCAAGCAGCAAAACTGGCGAAAATGCTGGAATGTTATGTAGTAGAGTTAGAAAAGTAAGTTTCAAAGCAGGTCCAGCATTGTCCCACCATAAATGGATATCTGGGACATAAATTATGCTTGGTGCTGTCTTCTGAGCATTTCGGATCAGCTACTGAAAAGGAAAGCTTGGGTAAGAAAACTAAAACACGTAGAATAACCTGTTAATACATAGCTACATAGCCATTGGACTGCCCCATGAAATGAAACTACATGAACAGAGTGGCAAGCATCCTTTCACATAAGGAATTTCTCTGTGCACCCTTTCAGATTATCAGTATTCGGAGAACTCTAGTCAGAAGATGGGAAGGATATATTCAGGCAGTGGCTAGACACCGTAGCTGTATGGCCACAGCCACAATCATCGCATAACAAAGAAAGGAAATGTCCCTCTTATGGGACACATCAGTATTCAGTCATGTAACATGTCTGTCCTTACTTGTATGGCTCTCAAACGTTTCCACTAAAGGTAAAAATATTTTGAGGTAGTGATGCCAAACAAGAAAATGGATTTCCTGCCTAAACGTAAAAACACCAAATCTGTTCATTTTTTCTAGTTAAAACCACATCAGCGTGCAAATGAAGTGTTTTGTGAATGTTAATGCTTTTATTGCACATACTGCAACAGCACAAGTTGTGTATGTCCGTGTGAAAACAAAATAAACAGAAGCCCCAAACCTTGGTTGCCTTACTAATATAATTTAAAAGAAGGCTACAAAAAGTAGCCGACATGCAGTCTGGTACAGAGCCATCTACTGGGAGCACACAGTCTTAGGAGGCAATGAGAACTACTTTCTGGATCCCAGTGACATGAGCAGCATTTCTTTCCACAAAGAGATGCTTATTAGCAACACCGCCCAGCTTTCTGAGCTGCTAGCAACATCCTCACTGTGAAATTGAGTATGGAAAATGTGGACATGTACAACATTCAGATTGTTTGTGGTTTTGTCTAAAAGAAAAGGGGATTTTCAGACAGAAGCAAACATCCCAGCACATTAAAACAAGGCCACCTCCATTACCAATGAATTTTGCTCACCTTACTTGCAACTTGATTGATCCTTTACATACAGTCAGTGAATCCAATGAGAATAAAAAGGTACGTGTCCGCAGATTTCTTCTGGCAGTGCAACATTTGTAAGCAGAACAGAAACGTCCAGGGTGTGAACGGGAAACTTCTCCAAAGCGTGCAACACCGTGGGTGCCACGTAAGAAACCTGGTCGTACCCTTCTTTTCCTACTATTAGCGGACGGGGCCGGCATGATGTTGGTTCGCAGAAAGCACTCCTAGAACAAGAGTTAAGAAAACAAGTTTATAAATGAGGTGCTGAATAGACAGACACACAGACGTTCCAAGTATTTTTCCTATAGACTTTCTTTTCCCTCCCCAAATAATCCAAATGGCAGTGGTATATTAAATACATGTAAGATTTCCAGTTAAGTTATTCAGTCATCCCAAATGTTTCCTCTCCTTCCCTTGTGTTTCCTATTCTTTACTAAACCAAGACTGCAAATTAATATCCCTGCAATCTTGCTTTACTACTAGGAAATAAATTTGCTAGGAGCATTTGTTTCCCCACTACAATCAGGCTGTACCTTTGCTGGCTTAAATCAAAGATGCTAGAGACTTAGCCTTGCTCTGAAGCACAGAAAATCTTCTGGACAGCACAGCAATAGAAACTGAGAAAAATAACTGATCCAGCTGCAACAACATGATCTAACTTTCCAACTGTGGGCTTGCATGACTTCCATACTAAAATACCAAAAGATTAACACAACTTGGTGGCTTAACAAATAAAGACACCGTTCAAATTTTTCTCAAGGTGTTTTAACAAGCCATTTCTCAGTTTTCTTTCTGCTACATAATTCACTACTGGTTTAACAATCCTGGAAAACACAAGGGCAAAAGGTGGCAACACAAACCCATAAAGTTGGCGTATTTTTAGCTAAAAGGACAGACAGCACATTTATGTGGTCTTGAGTCTTTCAAAGAATGCCATGGATTAAGTCAACGTGTTCTGGTAGTCTACGGATCACTTTGGCTTAGGAAGAGAAGCCTGGGCTTTTCAATTTAGTCATTCAGAGCAACTTCATTACAACTTTAGTCCCTTCACCCTTTCTTCTTGTGAATACCAAGCACCTCTTCAACACACAAACTTGATGTTACCCCTTCGTCTACCACCCCTCGCACTTTGAACAGCTGGAACTGTTTAAAAGACTCAGCAGACCTGAGAATTTAAACGTAACAGGGATCTATCTTTCTTTACCTGCTGAAACAGAGGCGTTTTTTCTCTGGTCCGTCAGGCATTCCATCTTTTAATTCATCTCCAGAAACCAAGGATGCATCGTCATCACTGTCGAACATATCATCTTGTAAAATACGATTGAAATGCTCTGAAAGGCAAAAGAGGTTTGTTAACTTTCCTGAATAGCCTTTGTCTCTTTCTCTTACATTAATACAGCTTCTAAATAAGTGCCAAAACCCTTTCTTCATTTGAGAGCACACACTGAAAGCTATTTCCTAGAGTTCATCCCACCACAGATTTAAGGAGATGGCACAAGGCCCTACAAAGCTGTACTAAGTCCCACTGATGTGGTATCACTGATGTGATAAGGTATGCTACTCTTGGTGATTTTTTTCTCCCCCTTGGAATAAAGGAGATTACGAACAATTTCTGCAGTTACTAAATAACTAAAAAAAAAAAAAAAAAAAAAAGACCATTTCTTTCTGGAGGAGGTTCCCACAATGAAAGCACGGTGATAAAGGATGTGATGGTCACAGAATTCCATTCGTCTAGTAAGTATCAATGCTAATTGATCTCACGTGCACATGTATAGTATGATCCACAAACATTTAAATTAGGAGACTGGTTAAAAATGATGATAGCTAAAACAATATTTAGCTTAGACCAGTTATACTTGTATCCTGGTCCTGACATTCTTCAGAAAGGAATTAGAAACATTGACCTAGAAATGCTTCCCCTCCAAAGATCTGAGTTTTGATTTTTGAAAGAAAAATAGGTGCCTTATACTTCAAACCTCAAGTCAACCTCTACAAATGCTAATTATCTTAGCTGCCCTCAGAAGCAGGATGCTTCAGTAGAGAACGCATCGTCCTTTACTGTGTATTGAGTCATTCAGAGCTTCCATTTGGCATTTCAGTTTCGAATCCACAATAAAACCTATGCATTATATTCCAGACATGCCCAAAAGAAAGACATGCACATGCAAAAAATAAAATTCTACCATCATTATGTCTGAAAGGTTTAAGTTGATTGCACAAACCACAAGTTTTTGCTTTAGAGGAATTATAAAGAAGTGGATGCTGTGGTTATATCTTGCTGTCGGTCCTCCTTTAGCGCAAGCTGTGCATACGGGAAGATCTTCTGCACAACTTGTAAAATATTCTCTACTGATCTTTTAAAAAGTGCCATGAAAATGGGTGATAGTGCTTGTCCGGGTGAAGCCAAGATCCTGTTTGATGCCGGAACAACCTTCTTCCTAGTGGTCATTCAAAACTGGGAAAAAAATAGTCTACCAAGTCGGCTTTTTTTGATTTGGTAATAAATCTGCAGACTGTTAAGTCATCAAGCACTTCAAGACTGTTTGAAATAATCTCTACATTAATATAAAAGGAATTCCTCAAACACACTGCGGCCGCTTACCTTTAATATACTCGTTGGATGCCATGGAGCTGTATTTCTTGCTTTCGCCTGCGCTGGAAGGCTTCCTTTCCTTGTAAGGTTGTTTACTGCCCTCGCTTCTGCATTGCTCACATGAAGAGCCATCTGGAGGATGGGATTCTTCCTTCTTCTCCCACATTATCTTCTGGAAACAATGATCTAAGTGTTCCAAGGAGCCTTTCGCTTTCCTGGTGTTTCTCCTTTTTCTTCTTCTCCTTTTTCTTCTTCTTTTACGCTTGCGATTGGCATTGTCAAAGTGGAGCGCACAGAAACACAAATCGTGAAGTCTGAAAGAAACATGCAAGTTAAAAAGAGAAAAAAAAGATGTGGCACTTGTTGCCTATATGAAACTTGATTTATTTTACCACAGGTGATGATTTGCAGCATGTCAGCTATTTTGTGGTGCTATGTGCACACGCAACTTACTTTAGATGCAGCAAACTTAAGCCCTCAGATTGAAGGACCATAGGTCCTGGTTTGTACACAGATCATTAACAATGGCTAGCTCTGGAATAGGTGCAAGCAGAAAAAAACTTTTAACCTAATCCAGAATGGTGTACGGATGTGATTCGAATTATGTGGTCCAAAGCTCTGACACAATTCAACAATAGCTTTCATGTCTTCACTGATCAACCTAACAACATGATCCCCAGTCAGCTGATGCTATCTAAATAACTTAGAAACTACCAGAAAAAAAAAAAAAAAAAAGAAAAGAAAAGAAAAAAAGAGAAGAAAAAAAAGGAGAAAAAAAAAAAAAAAGAAGACATGAGAAGCACCCAGAAAAGAATTAGGATAAAAAATGCGGAGTATGCTGGAATCCTTGCTTACTTGGAATCCTTCTCTCCATGTTTATCTTTAGACTTCTTTTTCTTCTAGAACTTGTGATATTTTTGCATTTTTTTCACCAACTAAAAGCTCCTTTTCTATCTTTCTGTCTACGCTGCCAGTTGTTTTGCTTCCATTGCTGTAACCATCCCCACAGGGCATTTGCTACCATCCATGAATCGGTGTAGAGATAGAGAACTGGCCATTTTTCTCGTTCAGCAATGTCTAAAGCCAGCTGAATGGCTTTCACTTCTGCAAACTGACTCGATTCACCTTCTCCCTCAGCAGCTTCTGCAACTCGTCGCGTATGACTCCATACAGCAGCCTTCCATCTCCGATGCTTCCCCACAATACGACAGGACCCATCAGTGAACAGGGCATATTTCTTTTCATTCTCTGGCAACTGGTTGTACAGTGGGGCTTCTTCAGCACGACCCACCTCCTCCTGAATCCTTGACGGCCCAGCGTCGTCATCATCTTCGTCATCTCTATACTTAGTTTTGGCAGAAGCCTTACCTGGATTGGCAGAAGACTCTCTGCGTTCTAAACGACTTGAATTTCTATACCATATTTTCACCTTCTCTACAGGGGCAGCTTGCACTGCTACTGCTCGTTTCTCTGACTTTGTTACAGGGTCTGCCACAGGGGTTGGAATGCCCTCTGCAGGGTCAACTTGCACTGCTACAGCTCGTTTCTCTGACACGGCCACAGGAGCTGGAGCGGCTACAGGAGCTGGAGCAGTTGCAGGAACCGGAGCTGTAGCGGCTACAGGAGCTGGAGCTGGAGCTGGAGCAGTTGCAGGAGCTGGGACTGGAGCAGCAGTAGGAGCTGGAGCTGGAGCGGCTTCAGGAGCTGGAGCTGGAGCGGCTTCAGGAGCTGGGACTGGAGCAGTTGCAGGAACTGGGACTGGAGTAGCGGCCGGAGCTGGAACTGGAGCGACTGCAGGAACTGGGACTGGAGCAGCTGCAGGAGCTGGAGCTGGAGCGGCTTCAGGAGCTGGAGCTGGAGCAGCTTCAGGAGCTGGGACTGGAGCAGTTGCAGGAACTGGGACTGGAGTAGCGGCCGGAGCTGGAACTGGAGCGACTGCAGGAACTGGGACTGGAGCAGCTGCAGGAGCTGGGACTGGAGCGGCTGCAGGAGCTGGGACTGGAGCGGCTGCAGGAGCTGGAGCTGGAGCGGCTGCAGAATCCACCGTAGGGGTCACAGTGGCCGTTGGATCTGTCACAGGGTTTGGAGTGGCCGCAGGGTCTGTCACTAAGTTGACAGCAGTATCAATGGCAGCTCGATAGGCATGAGCCAGGCCCCAGCACGTTACAATGATTTGTGTTACTTTGGAACTGCCAGAATCATTACACCTTTTTTTCAAGCATTCTGCCAGTTTTTGAGGATTTTGCCATTGTTCAGGGGTGAATTTCCAACACACTGGGGGTGCCAACTGCTCTAGATGCCTGCCCATATCCACCCATACTCCCTGCCACCCACAACTATACTGCCTCCGGGCAGATCTCCGGATGAGCTTCATAAGTAGTTGTTTAACTTTAAGCAGAATCTGAAGTGCATTCATGAGGCAGAACAACAAGACTATGGTATTCTGAGTATTCCAGAAATATTCAATATCTTGGAGAGCTATTGTGACAAGCTCAGGGGATAAGAAGGTGGTGAAGGAGGAAGGCAGAGTGACCCAGGAGGATACAGGGGTGGTGAAGGAGAAAGGGAGAGTAAGCAAGTAAGGAAAAATATCCTCCCCTTTCCCCTCCACAGATTGACTCTCTAATGGAGAAAAACAATAGGTATAATTGCTAATAGTTCCCAAGATGCTGTTTCCAAAGTACAGAGTCCACGATGTTACTGAGTATAAATACCAAGTTAGAGTCATGAGCAGATATCTTATCGTCTCATAAGCCATTGCTATAACACTTAGTACCATAATGGTCTGAAACCAGGGCCCGGAGAGGAGAAACAACACTACAGAGAGCAAATACGGAAAATAATGTACTATAATACTCAATTTGGAAAACAGGCGCAGCAGAGTTGTGATTAAAGCAATCAGCATCATGACAAGTGACTATTAAGCAGGTCTAATCCTTCCACCAATTTTAGTTTAACACACTCTGATCAGATCTGCCGTTATCTCAACCTTTCGGGCCCCACGTTGGGCGCCAAAAAGACTGTCGTGGTTTAACCTGGCCGGCAGCTAAACACCACGCAGACGTTCGCTCACCCTCCCCCCTCCCTCTCTGGGACGGGGGAGAGAAATGGAAAGTGAAGCCCGTGAGTTGAGATAAAGACAGTTTAATAAGACAGGAAAAAAAATAACAAAAATAATAATAACAATAATAATAATGATGATACAATGGTGATAATACGAAGTAATAATAGTATGTACAAACAAGTGATGCACAATGCAATTGCTCACCACCCGCTGACCGATGCCCAGCCTAACCCCGAGCAGTCCGGCCCCCTCCCCCCGGCTAGCCACCTATATATTGTTTAGCATGACGTCAGATGGTATGGAATACCCCTTTGGCTAGTTTGGGTCACCTGTCCTGGGTCTGTCCCCTCCCAGCTCTTACTGCACCCCCCAGCCTGCCCGTTGGCAGGACAGAGCAAAGGCTGAGATGTCCTTGGCTTAGTATAAGCACTGCTCTGCAACAATTAAAGCATCGGGGTGTTATCAGCACTCTTCTCATTCTAAGCCAAAACACAGCATTCCACCAGCTACTAGGAAGAAAATTAATTCTGTGCTAACTGAAACCAGGACACTATTTCACTTTCACTACCTTCTGCACGGGTATATTTTCTTTTTCTGTTTCCTTCTGTTTCATTTTTCTGGCGACAGTTCTCCAAATGAGCTGACACAGGTGGAAGCGCATGTCTTTCACGAGAATGTCTTCCGGAATGTTGCTGAAGTACTGAGCAACGATGCAAGTCTGCTCGGGGTGTGCTAAAGCGACGTACATCTTCCTCTCTCAAGAGGGAACCGTGAGGCCATCCGCTTTTGTAATGATAACGCTTATGTGACCTGCTGTAGTTAAGTTGCAGTCGATTTGTCAAGGGCTGCATCGCCGTGAGAGAATTTTCTCTCTCTACTGTCTCCTGTCGCATGAGGTGAATAGTAATCGTTCTAATAGCTACATCTTTCCCATCTCCGTGCTTCATCTCGATAGTATCTTTCTCTGCTCCAACTTCTTTCCCCTTTGGATCGGTAATATCTATTGCTACCTTGTTCTGATCTTCCTCCACTGCCAGATCTGTAGTTTGAATATTTGACTGCTCGTCTGCCATTCTCAGGGCTGTTTCTTTCAGCAGGGAAAGCTCTGCACCTGCTTCCCTCCCAGTACTCCTGCTTGTGACGCTTTTGCTCAACAACTTCCATGCTCTGAGAGCACCTCCTCTTGCTGGAAGGACCTGCTTTTTGACTCTCCTTCTCTTCAGTAGGAGCACGTTCCCTCTTGCTTTGGTAACGCCCTTTGTCAGTGTTTTTAGTCTTGTCCTTTGTATCTTGGCATCTCTCTGTAATAGCTGAGGAGGAAAGGTTTTTAGAGCTACATTCAGTGTCAGACTTGAGAGAGGAAGTTTGCCGCAATTTCTCACCAGGCTCACAAGACTCTTTGCCGGACAAAACGTTTTCTTTTGAAATGAGGTCACGTTCTTTTGATCGTCTTGGTTTCTCCTTCTCTCCACCGTCATCACATTGGTACTGTGCGAGGTATTCATCATTCCCAGCAGATTTCGGAGGGTCCGCGACACTGCACAAAATAAGATCACATTTCTCACTTCTGCTGAAGGACGTGAATATTAAGAGGAAAACCTTCCAAAGTCAAACAAACAAAAACCTCCGGACTACAGAACACTCGCAAAGATATGCCATTTAGAAACCTCTCCGGTGATTAGGACACCTTCTCCAGCTCCCAGAGAAAGTGTTTTTTCCCCTCTTGCTTCTGAAGCCATTGAACTAAAAAAGCAAACGCATCTCTCTCCCTCCACATGCTGCTCTGAATAAGAGCCAGAATATTCAAAACCACCCTATTTGTTCTCCCCACAGAGCTGAAAAAAACACCAGTTGAAACAGAGTTTTCTACCTCTCTCCCAAGAATTTACATTCACATACCCTATGACTGAAAAAATACAAGGCGGGACTGAGGAGGAACAGCCAGTGCTGGAAATGAAAAAAAGCAGCCCGTTTCTTCAGTCTTAAGCCTATGCTACTAGGAAAAAAACAAAACAAAACAAGAGGAGAGGAAAACAACAGCGGGAAATTTACCTATTCTCCACATGTTCAATTGCAAAGCCTCCTCTGGAGGATCAACAGCTGTGAATTCAGCGTGCTTAGGAGAAATCAGATCTACATCTGAACCACAACTCTTTCAGTAGTATCACTAACTTATGTGTTGCCTTCAGGGGGCAGTGGCGACCCGGTTCAGGAACGGCACGGCGACCAACCCCAGGCCGCTCGGTCCCTCGGCTCACACACACCAATGTCCCTGGCACTCGGTTACAAAGGGCAGACAGACCAAGAAGCACTTGCTCTTCTTCCAGTGTGGTGGGAGAAGTAGTGAAAACGATGCGGCACTTCATGGAAAGGTTTAACGTGGACCTGTTCACTGTTACACAGGCCTTTCTGAAAAACACTGGTGAAGTGGAGACTACATCATACTTTCTGCAGACAGAGCAGCGTTTGGATGGATCCCCTGTATGGAGCAGAGAGGACGATTTAGAATTGCAAAAGGATGATGAGCATGTTAGAAGTAAATTGATAGCAAAATTTGGAGCTGAAAATGTAGCAAAGTGAGTAGCATTTAGGAAAAGTTAGTAAAGTAGATGGAAATGACTGTTCTCTTACAGTGGCAAGAACTTAATAAAAGAAAGGTCATTTCAGAAATGCAGATGTGATGGAGAATGTTATATTGTTCTGTAATATGGTGGATGGCAATTGGCGTTTATTGTCGAGTCAGATGGGGTTCTATACCCGAGGCCCATAGCGCCACTTCCGCTTGCTTACATCACAGCCCACACACTACTGTCCATCAAGGGAGGGGCTCCACCTTTCCGTACAGCACGACATCTAACTACCCACACACCTAAATAGAGGACCAAGCAGCACCTTGAGAGACCCAAGCCTCATGGAGGTGCCTGCATATTCAAGGGAGGTGTTTGTGTGGCCTGGGGAGATTCTCTGGTGCTCTGACATACTGCTTGCGTGCCCCAGGGATACATTATCTAATGCCCAAGGGAGGAGCCTTGGGGCTTTTGGAAGGTGTAGGGATGACCTGGATTGATGCCTGATTGCTCTGGGGAGATGCTGGGATGTCCAGAAAGATGCTTGGGTGACCAGGGAGATGCTTGGGTGCCAGATGGAAAATGCTGATGTGCCTTCAGATGATGCCTGGCAGGATCTTGTGCATCCCACAGAAGATCTTGGGTGCCAAAGGAGGTGCTTCCCATCTCCAGTGAGAGGTTTGTGTGCCCCGGGTGGTGTTTTGGAACCCTGGGGAGACGCGTGGGTTCTCCACTCAGATATAGACATGTGGTGGGAAGATTTCTGTGTGCTCCGGTGAGGTGCTTGGTTGTTCCAGGGAGGTGCATCTGTGCTGCAGGGACATGCTTCGGTGACAGGGGCACAACTCTGTGTGATTAGGGGATAACTTTGTGTGCCCCAGGGAGGCTTTTCTTGTGCCCCAGGGGTATGCTTGTATGCCCTAGGGAGTTGCTTGTGTGCCCTGAGAATATCCTTGGGCTCTCTAGGAAGATGCTATATTCCTCTGGGGTCACTTGGGTGCCCCAGAAGATTCTTCAGTGTTGCGAAGCACGGACGAAAGCACGACAGACACCAGCAGAGTCAGATCATGCTTCACCATTTTGTTGCCCGAATAGCCCAACTTTTATAGTGAATTTTACAGGGGTGGACAGTGTTTCACACAAGATTATTGGTCAAAAGCACTCAGACAAACCGTTAAGAAAATAACACCACCTGCAAGAAGAGAACCCCCCTTTTGATTAGAAGTTAGGAAAACAACCCCCTTTGTGCTTAACGGCCACGTAGACCTAGTCCTTGAGGCCAGCTGCTGATAACAATATTATCTGAGTTCCTTAATTGGGTGATGTGGGAGTCATTGCAGTGGGAGCTTCTCATAGTTACTCTGGCAGCTTGGTTTGCTCAGCTACAGCAGGCCCTGAGATTTCTAAGGCCTACCCCTGGTTGCTTAAAGCAAGCTTAGATCGAACAATTATGCCAATTCCCAACAATTCCCTTGTTTTCTTTTTGTACAAGCAGTACTTGGTTTTACAGCAGATGTCAAATACATAACATAACACAACTATATAACTTAATCCTAATAACACTACAATTACTGTAAGCACTTAATGGTAACACAATCTAATAGTAACACACTTAAACCTAATCACTTGATGGTGATCAAAGGCTGTTCTTGACAGTCCTTGAGGTGTCACAGCCCACGTCATTGTCAGAATGATTATCAGGAACCTCTTCATGGTCGTCTTCAGCGTGTGCAGATTCTAAAACTGCTTCAGTCCACTTTGCAGTGATCCACTGGGTACCTGTTCCCGGCACCACTTCAAAATCCCTATAACATTTTGCAAGTAACCCTTTAACCACATTTATCACAATACTACGTGTAATGATGATTGACACCACAATGAACAGAATCTTTAATCCCCCTTTGACTAATCCCAGTAACCATCTATGCATTGTTTCAAACAAATCAGTGAACCATTGATTGAAAGGATTGATACCATATTGACTCTTTCTCATGTGCTCTTTCAGGAAAGTAATGAATTTGTGAGTTGAAAAGGTCTAAACAGTACATTCCCTTAAATTTCTCCAAGTGGCTACTTCAAACAATGACTCCGTACTAGTGAAACTTGATTTTGCTCAACCGATCACAACTAGCCCTGCCCCAATTGACTCCCCGTTTTTCTAACAGCGCTGTAATAAATCCATTTCTTCTGATTTTTGCCGGCACCAATTTCCTATGCTTTTAGCCTGCCCTATGGTTATATCCCGGGATCCTGCACTGTGGCAACAATAACCTGTACTAAGGCTATATTCCGGAATCCTGCACTATGGCAACAATAACCTGAATTATGGCTATATTCCGGAATCCTGCACTATGGCAACGATAACCTGTACTATGGCTATAGCCCGGGATCCTGCACTGTGGCAACAATAACCTGTACTATGGTTATATTCCGGAATCCTGCACTACGGCAACAATAACCTGAACTATGGTTATATTCCGGAATCCTGCACTATGGCAATGATAACCTGTACTAGGGCCATATTCCGGAATCCTGCACTATGGCAATAACCTGCACTAAGGCAATAACCTGCACTATGGCAATAACCTGCACTATGGCAAACCTACACTAAGGCAATAACCTGCACTGTGGCAAAAGCGCGCTCTCACTCACACAGTACACAGCACAATCACACATACAGAGCACAATCGCACACCCAGAGGCCTCTGGCACATCTCACTCTCAATCATACCACAAGAACATAATTTAGAATGATAAGCAAACAAACAAGTATTGTCTCTCATTGTGTTCCTCATGAAATGACTTGCAACACTTTGTTTTAAAACCTTACCCTTACACAAATACTTTCAACACAAAATACCTGGACATTTAAGAATAACACATACAATTATTAACACTCCAGTTAGTATCCCTCCAGCAGCTGAAAACATACTGTTTGTCTGCAGTTTCAGGAGATCTTTGTCTGCTCCTGCGGTGAGCGGCTGAGAGTGGAGTCCCCTCCGAACAAAACGCTCAGGGTGCACCTAGGGGCGTCCACACCACAGCCGATCCCCGCAGCCAAGCAGTTGTTACGTGCGGCCGCAGATGCCACTCCAGGCACTAAAATTGCCAATGCCGCTCTAGCTGCAACCCCACACAATTCAACATTATCATTGCAATCCGGTGCAAGCAATGCCCATTTATGTCTGGTGATCTCACACAACTGTAACAAGCTAGGAGCAAATACAATGAGTTTATCTAAGTAACATGGACATCTGGTAGCATTTGCAGCAATACCTTGCCAGCCCCTATCCCCACAAATCAGAAAAACATCAGGAGGTAAGGCCAAAGCTGTACAATTGTTCCAAACACTGTAGTTGTGACCCCTTGTCTCCATGCTATAAACCCCTAAACCCTGCTTAGCAGCGTCATTGTAATCACAGGTGTTACTTGTATTTCTATACCCGTATGGCCCTTTCCAGGTTCCTGTAGCAGAATTCATCTGATAGCCACGGCTACATTCACATTCGTAGCCACCTTTCAGGTTGATACAGATTTGACTACAGATACCAGGGTTTTGACATTCATCAATATCTCCACAGTTTCTCTTGTCTACAAACTCAAACCCAGCCGGACAGTCACATTCATTTATGATGCATTCCTTCAGGGGCTCATCACCCCAGTCCTTGCAGTCTCTCTGCTGGTTACACACTTTATTGATATCTATGCATTCTCCACTTCTGCACTTGAATTTGCCAGGTCCAGAGCACTGAATAACATTGTTACAGTTTGCTTCATCAGTGCCATCCAGACAGTCTCTCACACCACTGCACTGCCTACTCCCATGGACACAGTTCCCATCTTCACATCTGAACTGGTCTGGCCTGCAGGTCTGAGAAGGGCAGTTAATTTCATCACTTCTATCCTTGCAATCAGGATCTCTGTCACAGTCTTTTTCACCATCACATTTCCAGGACACTGGGATACACTGGGTTGACTGAGGACCACAGCTGATTTCATTTACCCAGCATGCTCTCATATGACACAGCTCAGAACTTTCGTCAGACCTATCTTCACAGTCCAGATCCCTATCACACTGCCATCTGTTTGGCACACACTGACCGCTGTTGCACACAAAGTCAGATTCAGCACACATCTTCACACAAGCACTCTCATCACTGCCATCTGAGCAGTCTTCACATTTTGTTCTAGCACTGTCGGCGGCAGTGCACAGGCAGGTGAGGGCAAGCAGCAGGCAAAGCGCCCCACAGCGCGGCAGTGCCCGCCGCTGCCCTGCACCTGTGTCACTTATACTATTCCTATTACCCGTGCTGTTAGTGTCAGTGGCATCCTCCTGGTACCGTTTCTGTCTTTGTCGCCCCTTACTCTCCCCCTTTTCTTTTTGCCACTGACCATTCACCACAAATGGATGAGACACATGATTACTAGTTAGGAAAGAGAGTGTAACGTCTGCTATACGGCTGCAGGCCGTGCCAGCTGCAACCCTAGCAGCTGTTTGTGAACAAGCCTGCCAGTGGTCATTTGGCGGTGTAATCTGCGTCTCTGCACTCCTGCCCTGCAATAGAGCTAAATCGTCATTAATAGTCTGTAGAATGTGGCAACCCCATGGAATGTTATCCAGAAACATAGTTATAACACCGATCTGGGGACGAATAGTCTTTTTTGCATTGCAAGATAAACCTCTTATAAAAGGAATGCTAGAGCGAAACAGCACAGGCGCTGCTGCCGCTGCCTCCATGGTTCCGTCAGACAGGCTGCAGGGTCCTGATGTCCGTCCCTCTGCTCTGTGCCGACTCGCCACACGGTGAGGGTCGGCTGCCGTTGTCCACTGACGCCTCTGGTCTCCCGTAGCAACTCGATCTCGGATGTCCCGCATCGCACCGCGATTACTTCAATGTCCCGCGTTTTTCGCGGCTCCTTTTCCCGCGTCCCTGCGCGGTTCCGCTTCCCGCGTCTCTCACCGTGAGTCCCCGCGTCTCACCGTGAGTCCTGTGTACAGCGTTTGCGGCTCGGTGTCTGGCTACGGCGCCAGTCCGATGTCCGCTCCGATGTCCACTCCGATGTTCCGGCGGCGCTCCGATGTCCCGCGCCGCTCCGATGTCTCAGTGTCGGGCTCAGGCTCAGCGCTGTGATGTCGCAGCGCCGCTGGCCCCGGCGCCGCGCCTACCCCTGGTTGCTTAAAGCAAGCTTAGATCGAACAATTATGCCAATTCCCAACACTTCAGTACTGAAGAGAGCAGTTTGTGTGCTCCAGAGAGGTGCTGGAGTGCAACTGGTTTGTTCTTGTGTGACTGGGAGGTGCTTTGGGCTGTGGGAAAATTCTTGGTTACCCTCAGCAGCTCCATGGGTCCTCCAGGAAGGTGCTTGGATTCCCCAGGGTAATGCTGGTGCACCCAGGAAGGTGTTTGGCTGACCCAGGGCGATGGATGGTTTCTCCAGAGACGTGCTTCATTGCTGCAGGGAGATTCCTGGGGGCTTTAAAGATATTCTTGGATGACCTATGCAGATGCTTTTTCAGTGCTCCAGAGAGATGTTAGAGTGCAGTGGGGAGGTGCATGGGTCCTCCTGGAAGATGGCTGTGTTCCCTGGGGAGAAGATTGGCACCTCAGGGAAATGCTTGTGTTCCCGTGGAAATGCCTTGGAACTCCAGGGAGATGCTTGGATGCCTTGGGGACATCCTTGAGTTGAAATCTTGAGAAGTGATGGAGTTCTCAGGGGACACCCTATGATTCCCTGGGGAGTTGCTTGGTTGTCCAAGCAGAAACCTCTTTTCTCCAGGCAAGTTCTTGAATGTCCCGGGGAGATGCTTGTGTGCCCCAGGGAGATGCCTCACTGCCCTCTGGAGATACGTGCTGGCACCACTGAGTGCTGGGCAGAGATGCTTGTTTCCACTGGGAGTATAATGAAGTTCCTCAGAGAGCTGCTACGATGGGAATGGTAATGGTTGGCTCCTGCAATGGCATGATTTTGTTCCTGCTGGGCATGTTTTTGTGTCCAAGAGAGGTGCTTGGTTATACCAAGGAGATGCCTGGCAAACAAAGCATTGCCCTGGTTCACACCAACATCTCCCTTAGGCAAACAAGCACATCCCAAGGGTACGCAGGCTTCTCCCTGGAGCACCCAAGAATCTCCCCAGACAACTCAAGAATCTCCCCAGACCACCAACCTATCTTACAAGGAGGACCCAAACACCTATCAAAAGCGGAAGATATTTTCCAAGGAGCATTCAGGCACCTCCCTGGAGAAGCCGAGTACCTCCTTGGGAAAGCAAAAAATCTCCCCTGGGAATACAAGCATCTTCTCGGAGAACCCTCTATAGCATCCAGGTATCTCCCAGGAGCACTCAAGCACCTCCCTAGGGCTGAACAACATCAACGTCTGTAGCCAAGAATCTCCAAAGAGCATCTTCCTGGAGGAGACATCTCAGTGGAGCACCAATGCATCTCCCCAGGACACCCAGGAACCTGCCCGGGGCATTCAAGAACCTCCCTGGAGCACCCTACTGTCCACCAAGCCACCCTGGTGTCTCCTGGAGCATGCAAACATCTCTGTGCAGCACCCAGGCATCTCTCCCAGGCATACTAACACCTCCTTGGGCATTTCCCTGGGCTACACAAGCACCTCCCTGGGATCACCCAAACATTTCCTCAGGGCACCCAAACACCTCCCTGGAACACCCAAGCCTCTCCTTTGAATTATCCAAACATAGAATCATAGAATCATAGAATATCCTGAGTTGGAAGGGACCCTTAAGGATCATCAAGTCCAACTCTTGACACCGCACAGGTCTACCCAAAAGTTCAGACCATGTGACTAAGTGCACAGTCCAATCTCTTCTTAAATTCAGACAGGCTCGGTGCAGTGACCACTTCCCTGGGGAGCGTGTTCCAGTGTGCAACCACCCTCTCTGTGAAGAACCCCCTCCTGATGTCAAGCCTAAACTTCCCCTGCCTCAGCTTAACCCCGTTCCCGTGGGTCCTGTCACTGGTGTTATTGGAGAAAAGGTCTCCTGCCTCTCGACACCCCTTTACGAGGAAGTTGTAGACTGTGATGAGGTCTCCCCTCAGCCTCCTCTTCTCCAGGCTGAACAGGCCCAGTGACCTCAGCCGTTCTTCGTACGTCTTCCCCTCCAGGCCTTTCACCATCTTCGTAGCCCTCCTCTGGACACTCTCCAACAGTTTCATGTCCTTTCTATACTGTGGTGCCCAGAACTGCACACAGTACTCGAGGTGAGGCCGCACCAGCGCAGAGTAGAGCAGGACAATCACCTCCCTTGACCTACTAGCGATGCCGTGCTTGATGCACCCCAGGACACGGTTGGCCCTCCTGGCTGCCAGGGCACACTGCTGGCTCATATTCAACTTGCTGTCTACCACGACCCCCAGATCCCTCTCTTCTAGGCTGCTCTCCAGCGTCTCATCGCCCAGTCTGTACGTGCAGCCAGGGTTTCCCCGTCCCAAGTGCAGGACCTGGCACTTCTTCCCAGGGAAGCCAAGCACCTCCCTGGAGATATTAATCAATGTCCACGTGGCACCCAAGCATCCTCCCTGGTCACCCAAGCATCTTCCTGGACATCCCAGAATCTCCCTGGGGCAAACAGGCATCAATCCAGGTCACCCCTACACCTTCCTAAAGCTCCAAATCTCCTCCCTTGGGC
Source organism: Aythya ferina (assembly GCF_964211825.1). Classification (NCBI taxonomy): domain Eukaryota; kingdom Metazoa; phylum Chordata; class Aves; order Anseriformes; family Anatidae; genus Aythya; species Aythya ferina. Next base: position 172,330 of record NW_028181354.1, read on the forward strand.
ATCAAAATATGTGTCCCTGGGGCACATAAGCAGAATCCTGGTGCACCAAAGATCTCCGCAGGAAACCCAAACACCTCTCCAGAATACAAATACCTCCATGAGGCACCCAAGCATCTCCCCAGGGGACCATAACATCCACCTGGAGGACCAACAGTCCTCCCCACAGCACTCCAGCATCTCACTGCAGCACCAAAGCATCTCCCCTGGAACCCAAGCACCTCCTGAAGCACACAGACATCTCTCCAGGTCTGCTTAGTGTCAGGCTGAGTCACCAAGCTTCCCCCTGGAATGCGCAAGTCCTCCTTGGAGAAACCAAGCATGGCCTTGGGGCACAGAAGCACCTCCCTGGATCAGCCCCACAGAGCCTTGAAGTAGGCAAGAATCTCTCTGGGCACACCAGGGTATTCCCAGGGCATGCAAGCACCTCCCAGTGCTCTGTGGAGGTGCTGGAGTGCTCTGGGAGATGCCTGAGTGTGGAGGAATGGTTAAGTGAAGTAGGCCATGTGAACATTGAACAGCTAGGAGGCCACGAGCTAACAAAGTATCGAACACAGCTCAAATGAGCCTGAGAAAGTACGTAAGTAAGCCTGAGAAAATACGTAAACGCACCTGGGAAAGTACGTAAAATCTGGGAGGTTTCAGGGAGGTTTCAGGGAGGTTTCAGGGAGGTTTCAGGTACAAGAACATGATATCTGTTGGTGGTCTGGGAAAGTACTAACTGTGTTATTTCGGTGGGAAACTAGCTGATAGAATAGAGAAATGCACTAACCAATCATGAGCTTAGCTTTTGCAATTTGTATGAGCTAATTATATTGAATTAGATAAAAGACGACTGAGCTATCCAATAAATCGAAGTTCACTGATCACTCATATTGAGCGTCTGTGTCTTCCTTCCGTCGACAACAAATGTCCTCGCAACAAATGGCGCCCGAACAGGGACCTGCTATACGGGGACAGGGACTTCGCTGGAGTTGAACCTGCACTGGAATTGAACCTGCGAGCCACGGTTGGACGGAATACGAGAACCGGTCCTGCAACGCAGCTCAGGAGGTGAAAAGGATTACAAATTGCTGAATCTCCGCACCCGAGGCCTGAAAGGTGAATGGACAAGAAACCTGCAATCCCCGCACCCGCAGCTCGGAAAGGGAGTCCTCGCACCCGGGATGAGCCTATAGAGGGTCCCGCCGGAAAGCGTCGCCAAGGTCTTTGCAAAGGCTGCAACGGTACCGACGTATATAAAGGTATGGAGAGACAAGCGGCGTATGATTTGCTCAAATGCTTTTTAGAAAAGCGGGGCACACAGGATGTATGTTGTAAAAAGGAATTGCCAAAGTTATTAGCTTATGGGGTAGTTAAGGGTTGTTTTTTAAATCCTGATACTGTGTTTGAACATGCAGAGTGGAGGAAGTTTGGGGACAAACTATTTGATGAGGTAATTAGTGATAACAAGATAGCGAAAAAATTGATGAAGCCATGGAGAGCAGTAACTAATGCATTAGCAACACATCAAGCTGAACAAAAAATAGCTGCTGCTGCAACAGAACGATTAGGATCATCCAGTCAGAAGGGGGGGGCTTCTGCTTCTTCCTCTACTCAGCAAAGAGCTGAGGAACAAGCTTACCCCTCTCCACCATCATATAGAACAGTTATAATTCCACAAGGGACTTCGGTAGGTTGGAGGTTGGACTCGATGACCTTGAGGTCTCTTCCAACCTAGAAAATTCTGTGATTCTGTGATTCTGTGATCAGGGGAAGAAGAACCTTCACAGCCACAGCCACCGACAGCCCCGCCCGCACCCCCGCCCGCACAATCAGAGAATAGAGAAAGGGTGGGTGAGGAATCAGGTACAAATCCATTTTCAACAAATCCATTTAAAATCAATGTACAGGACAGGGAGGAGACATGGAAAAAAATAGCGCATGAAGCAATGAAGGAAGGGAATCTTGAAGTAGCAGCACAAATAACAACAGCCTACCCGGTGGTGTACTCACCTCCAGATGCACAGGGAAATGTACAGGCTCAGTTGACTAATTTGGATTGGAAATTATTAACACAATTACGATCTACAGTAAATGAGTCTGGATTAAAAGGAGAACCTACTCGTCAAATGTTAGATTATATTTGGGGGACAAATATTTTGCTCCCAGGAGATATTCGTAGCATAATGAAACTAATCTTAACACAGCATCAACAACTTTTGTTTAATGCATATTGGCACGGTATCTGTCAAGAAGAGGTAGCGATAATATGAGCGCCTGGGGATCCCTTGTATGGTGTTACATTAGACGAATTACTGGGTATGGGACCATATTTTAGAACAGAGGCGCAGGCACTCTTGGGACCAGACAAAGCTAAGGTATCAATGAATCTAGCCAGAAGGGCATTAGAACAAATTAGAGAGCCAGGGGGAATGCCGTCCTACATGGGAATTAAACAGGGTAGAGAGGAACCATTCGGGTTGTTTATCGATTGGGTAGCAAATGCAATACAAGCAGCGGGAGTTCCCGATTATCTTAAAGGCACTATACTAAAGCAATGTGCACTCCAAAATTGTAACCCTTCAACTCGTAGTATATTAGTTACGTTACCGAGTACTTGGACAATAGAGGAAGGATTGGAAAGAATGTCTCAGGTACCTGTAGGTCCACAGACTATGTTAGTAGAAGCAGTAAAACAATTAGGTGACAACATGAAAGAACAGTCAAAAGTGTTTGCAGCCCTTGCTCCTTTGCAAACCCCCGGAGGACGTCCTATTAGCCGAGTATCGACACCGCAATATCGTTGCTTTCGATGTGGTATTGCGGGACACATCAGACGGGACTGCAAAACAGAATCTGTGTGGTGCCAGAACTGTCAATCAAATACTCACAGCACTACAGCATGCCGCCGAAATGCGTCGGGAAACGGCCGGAGCAGCGGGAGGAGCCGCCCCGCGACGACACAAAAAGTGGCTTTTACGACAACGGCAGCGACGGCAACAGCACCAGCACCAACTGCAACGAATCCTTTTTTCTCCGACCAGCCACCAGAGGGAGCCTCGGCCTGGATTTGGCAACCGCAGTCGATGTGACTTTATTGGATTCGAGACCCACCAGGGTGAAGACAGGACTTATTGGACCAGTTATTGTTAATAGGGAACCTGTGGGAGCTCTATTAATAGGGAGATCGTCTGCCACCATGAATGGATTACAAATATTAACTGGACTTATTGACAAGGACTACTTTGGGGAAATACAAATTATGGTTTCTGCAATGTTTCCTCCAATCCATGTGCCGCAGGGCACAAAAATAGCACAGTTAATCCCATTGCCTCATCTTGCTGAATCATTAGCATCGGAATCTGCAAAGGATCGAGGACTGGGAGCATTTGGCTCCACGGGAAAAGTGGCTTTATTGACACTTGGTATGCGACACAGACCACGACAAAAAGTCGCTGTATGTTTAAAGGATGAGAAAATACAGATTGAGGCATTGTTGGACACTGGTGCTGATGTATCGATAATTAGCACACAGGATTGGCCATCACATTGGCCTACATTTGAGTCTAATGCCACAGTATCGGGAGTAGGAGGCATGACTCTTGCTCGTCGATCACCAGTGCTACAATGGACAATAGGTGATAAGGTGGTAAAATGCAGTGTCTCCATCTTATCACTACCTGAAGGAGTACAAGCGCTAATAGGGCGAGACATCCTTGCCCAAATGGGAGCAGTTCTCACGACAGATCATCAAAATTTTTAGGTGTGGCCATTGCTTGGACTTTCCCGATCCCACTTAAATGGAAAACTGATGAACCTGTATGGATTGAGCAGTGGCCACTAAAACGGGAAAGTCTTTTACATGCTCATAAATTAGTACAGGAACAGTATCAACAAGGGCATCTGAGACTGTCAACAAGCCCTTGGAATACTCCGATTTTTGTGATTCCCAAAAAATCAGGGAAATACCATTTGCTACATGACTTACGAGCAGTTAATAATCAGATGTGTGCTATGGGAGCACTGCAACCTGGATTACCTAATCCTGCTATGATACCAGAAGGGTGGAAATTACTAATTGTGGATCTCAAAGACTGCTTTTTTACAATTGCATTACATGACAATGATAAACAGAGGTTTGCTTTTACACTCCCTGCTATAAATCGTGAAGAAAATTCAGGAGACAAGCCCTTGGAAGTACTTAGGGTGGAAAATCACAGATTCTACTATTCAGCCTCAGAAACTTACCATCCAATCGAACATCACAACTCTCAATGATGCTCAAAAACTGCTGGGAGATTTACAATGGATTAGGCCAGTGGTCGGAATTCCAAATGAACTGTTGAATTCCCTTCGACCATTATTAAAAGGAACTGACCCTGCCGCAAAAGTGACATTATCAGAAAAACAGTCAGAAATATTACAACAAATTGCATCATTGATCACAACGCGTGTCACGCATCGACGCATACCTGACAGGCCACTGGATTTTACTGTTTTGTGTGGTCCACAACACTTGATGGGTGCTATCACACAGCAAAAAATAAAAACGGGGGAAAAGGAAATGGAAACTGTGGTATTGGAGTGGATAGCTCCCCCATTGCAACCCCGAAGAACAATTCAAGAAAAAATTGACACGCTGTCAGAATTAATAAAGAAAGGAAGAAATCGGATACTACAAATAGACGGAGTTCCGCCAAGTACAATCTGGGTACCAATAAAGCCAGGTGACTTGGAATGGTACATACAGAATTCTGAAAAACTACAAGCTGCATTATTACAGGATGGCGCCACAATAGTGGCAAAGACATTACAATCAACTATATTGTCATGGATGGAAAACCAAGCATGGATAACCCAGCCCAAGCGGTCGGATTCTCCGTTAGCAGATGCAGTAACTGTTTTCACGGACGCTGGGAAGCGCTCCAAGTCTGCTGCAATAACATGGAAAGACGAACAAGGCTGGCAACATCAAATCTTAAAGGGCCAGGACAACGATTCATTACAGACATTAGAGCTCTATGCGGTTGTATGGACATTTATAAAATGGAAAGATGCCCCTTTAAATGTAGTATCTGATTCTCTGTACGTAGTAGGTATAGCTAATCGCATAGAGGACTCTGCCTTAAGAGATGTAAAAAATGAACGCCTTGCAGAACTATTAACTAGCTTACAGCTTGCTATAGCGCAGAGAAGCAAATCCTATGCGGTGATACATATACGAAGTCACCAATGGGTGGAAGGACTGGGAGAAGGCAATGCTCGGCCGGATAAATTAGTTGCCGCTCCAGCCACTGAAGCGCCATTATCTCCCTTCTGCAGAGCTCGGGAGGCTCATGCTATTTTTCACCAGAATGCTAAGGGACTTGCGCGGGCTTACAAACTGTCTAGAGCTGATGCGCAAGCGATAGTAAAAGCTTGCCCAACGTGTAGTAATTATAACTCAGGGGTGGGACTCGGAGTCGGGACAAACCCAAGAGGGCTTAAAGCCAATGAAGTGTGGCAAGTGGATGTCACTCATGTTCCAGCATTTGGACGATTGAAATATCTGCATGTAACAATAGACACTTATAGTCACATGATCTGGGCTACACCGCAGCCTGGGGAAAAAGTTCGGGATGTACGACGTCATCTTGCCAGTTGTTTTGCAGTAATGGGAGTACCACAGACTATAAAGACTGATAATGGTCCAGCCTATGTTAGTGGGCCACTCAAGCGATTCATGGAACTATGGGACATTAAACATGTTACTGGTATTCCACATTCACCAACTGGTCAGGCTATTGTGGAAAGGGCTAATGGAACAGTTAAACAATATTTGGAAAGGTTTAAAGACATTATTGATGTTAGAGAAAGGGTGGACAAGACTCTATTTGTTCTGAATCATTTGTGTGTTTTTGGGGAAAATGACGAACCACCTGCAGCACGTCATTACACCAAGTCTGAAAATGATAATAAATGTGCTATGAGAGTATTGTACAGAGATATGAAAACAGGGCAATGGTTAGGGCCTGCTGATGTGATTTATGTGGGACGAGGTTATGTGTGTGTCTCTTCCCCTACAGGTCCGACCTGGGTGCCTAGTCGGTGTGTAAAGCCAGCCATCGAAGAAAGAAGAGGATGACAACGATCATGGCTGAAATAACAGAACAAGGGACTTTGATTATGCTATCAGTTATAATAATGGCTGGACATGGTAATGCCATCTTAGGGAAGATTGACCCTCAGCAGAATATGTGGGTCACCTGGGCTAATGAAACCGGACAAAGTTCATTTTGTCTGTTTCTTGCTTCTGCATCTGAGCCTTTTAGAACATGCTTATTTGGGGTCCCAATAGGGGATCCAAAGGAACTGAGTGAAATGTTAGCACCATATTCTGCCAGTATTACTCTACTCAGTAGATCCCTTTCTGCAAATGTCTCGGATGGAGTAGTTGCTGCCCTGCAAGCTCTTAATAACTCACTGCCATGGGACCCTCAAGAACCGGATCTCCTGGGGTCTGTGGTAGTAGGGAATAGCAGTAGTAACTGGACACAAACATGCTTTGTACTCAATGAAGGGAAACAAAATAAAATGCACTGGACCAACATAACATCGAGGACCCTTGGATTTGAGGCCGATGGACATTACTGTGGATGGAACAACACCGGTAACATTAGTGTACCATTTGGGGCGTATGGAATAGGTGACACCAATTCGATCTGGTTTCAAAGTCAGGCCAAAGCTTTGCCACCTGGCATGTTTTTAATCTGTGGGGACCGTGCATGGCAAGGAATACCAGCTAGTGCTTTTGGAGGTCCGTGTTACCTAGGACGACTCACACTTTTCGCTCCAGATTTGCACTCGTGGCAGAACTCGACAGGGAGCAGAAGAATTAAACGAGAACTAAAAACTTTGGGTTCTGACTGTAATGATGGTGTACAACTGTGGGGTCCAGCAGGAAGATTCTTTGCTTCTTTAGTGCCTGGTGTGGGAACTGCACACGCTTTGACTAACATTAATAAACTTGCTTGTTGGGCTGTTAAACAATCAAATGTAACAACACAAGTTCTTTCTGAAATGTCGCAAGATATGGAGAGCATAAGACATGCTGTATTACAAAATAGGGCCGCTATTGATTTCTTATTATTAGCTCAAGGACATGGGTGTGAAGATGTAGAAGGAATGTGTTGCTTTAATCTCTCTGATCATGGGCAATCAATTCACAATCAATTGAAATGGCTAAGGGATCATACACAAAAAATGACGATACAGAATAATTGGTTTGATGATTGGCTTAAATCTGTCTTTGGAAATGTAGGGGGATGGGTTTTTTACTTAATCAAAGAGGGACTTCGCCTTTTGCTTATAATTGTATTGATTATAATTGCTGCGCGGGTAGTCTTTAGCTGCTTATCTAGGAAACTAGAACAACTCACAGAGAAGGTGTTTATAGCCCAAAATAAAAACGGGGGAATTGTGGAGGAATGGTTAAGTGAAGTAGGCCATGTGAACATTGAACAGCTAGGAGGCCGCGAGCTAACAAAGTATCGAACACAGCTCAAATGAGCCTGAGAAAGTACGTAAGTAAGCCTGAGAAAATACGTAAACGCGCCTGGGAAAGTACGTAAAATCTGGGAGGTTTCAGGGAGGTTTCAGGGAGGTTTCAGGGAGGTTTCAGGTACAAGAACATGATATCTGTTGGTGGTCTGGGAAAGTACTAACTGTGTTATTTCGGTGGGAAACTAGCTGATAGAATAGAGAAATGCACTAACCAATCATGAGCTTAGCTTTTGCAATATATATGAGCTAATTATATTGAATTAGATAAAAGACGACTGAGCTATCCAATAAATCGAAGTTCACTGATCACTCATATTGAGCGTCTGTGTCTTCCTTCCGTCGACAACAAATGTCCTCGCAACACCTGAGATCCCTGAAAATGCCTGGATAACTGGGGAAGATGCCTGTGGGATGCAGAAATCTGCGTGGGTGTTCCAGAGACATGCTTGAACGCTGTGGGGAGACGTTTTGGAGCTCCAAGGTGACACTTCTGTGCCCCAGGGAGACACGTGCTTTCTGCAGGAAGGTGCATGGCTGCTGTGTGGAGATGCTTGGGTCTTCCAAGGATGATCCTGGTGCCCATGGAGATGCTTGGGTGCCCCCAGGTGATACTGTGGTGCCCCTTATTTTGCTCAAGGAGAAAAGACGGGGATCCAGAATGATGCTTGGACTTGATTTATATCTCCAAGCCAGTGTTTGGATTCCCTAGCAAGATGTTTGAGTCATACATAGGATATACTTGTGTGGTCCAGGGAGGGACTCCAGAGAGGTCCTGGCATACTTCAGAGAGGTGCTTTTTGAACAATCGAGATGCTGCAAGAACTTGCTTGGGAGCTCTGGAGGGACGTCAGAGTACCTTGGGATGTGCTTGGGTTCCCTGGGGAGATGCTTCAGTAACGTTGCAGTGGGATGCCTGAGTGCTGTGGGGAGATGCATGGGTCCTCCAGGGAGATGCTTGGGTTCTTAGGGGTGATGGTTGGGTGCCTCAGGGAAATATCTGTGTTCCTGGGGAGATGCTTTGCAGGAGATCCCTACAGCACCCTGAGCACCCAAGGTTCAGGTTGAGGAACCCAGACATCTCGCTGGAGCACCCAAGCATCTTTGCAGGGCAACCAAGCATTCCAGAGCAGCAGCAATGTGCTGTGATGCCCTTGCATGATGCCTGACAGATAGAAGGTAAAGCTTAGGTGTCTTGGGAAGATGCTTGTCTACTCAAGTGCACTGCTTGTGTGCCTTTGGGAAAACCTCAGTGATTTCAAGAGGTGCTTGTGCGCCCTGGGGAGATGCTTGGGTGCCATGGAGGGTGCTCCAGGATGACGCTTGTATTCCCAGGAGAGATGTTTGCTTTCCCTAGCAAGGTATGTGGCTTCTCCAGGGAGGTGCCTGAATGCTCCTTGGAAAAAAATCATGTGCTTTGGGGAGGTGCTTGGGTCCACCTAGTAAGACAGGTTGGTAGTCTGGGGAGATGCTTGGGTGCTCCACGGAGATGCCTGTCTGCTGCATGGAGAATCCTGGGTACCCTCGGGACGTGCTTGTGTGCCTAAGGGAGATGTTGGTGTGAACTAGGGCAAAGCTTTGCTTCTCCAGGATGGATCTTGTTGCACCTAGTGTTGTCATCTCAAATGTCTTCTGGGAAACCCAGCACCTTTCTGAACCACCAAAGGATCTCCCAAGCATGATTCCAAAGAACCCAAGCATTCCTTTGGAGATCCAAAGCATGTCTCCAAGGTGTACTGCCTGGATCAGCCCTGAAGAACCTTGGAGGAGACAAGAGTTTCCCTGGGCACATCAGGCTCTTCAATAGGTTGCTCAGGAACCTCCCTGGAGCACCCTGGAACCTTCCTGGAGCAACCAAGGAGATCCTCCGAGACTCCAAGCGTCTTCCTGAGTCACCCCGGCATCTCAGCTGTGTACCCATTGAGGACAATTTCCGGGAACACAGAGATCTTCTTGCATTACCCAGGCATCTCCTTGCTGTACCCAAGCACCTCCCTTGGACGCACAAGCATGTTCATGGGGAACACAAGCATCTCACTGCAGTAGACCAGCATCACACTTAGCAGCAAGCATCTTGCTGGGGAAACCAAGCACCTCCCACAGGAACATAAGCATCCTCCTTGAGGAACCAAGCATCCTCTTGGACACAAAGCAAATTCCTTGGGACATCCAAAAATGTCCACTGGAAACACAAACTTTTTTCTTGAAAACGCTAGTACATGAACAAGACACACAAGCATCTACCTAGAGCACCCAAGCATATATCTGGAGCTCTAAAAAGTCTTCCTGGAACACACACAGCTATGTCCCTGAGGTACCAATCTTCTCCCCAGGGAACCCAAGCATCTTCCGGGTGGATCCATGCACCTCTGCACAGCACTCAAGCATCTCACTGGAGCTCTGAAGAATTTCCAGTGTGAACCCATCACCTCCTGATGCACTAAGATATCTCCCAAAGGCATACAAGCATTATTCTGAAAAACCCAGACATCTGAATAGAGAACCAAACCATTTCCTTGGAAGAACGGAACACCTCCCTTGGGAACATTCGAATAAACCCATGGGTGCCCAGGCGTCTGCATAGGTCACTCAAGTGTATGTTTCAAGCACCCAGGAATGACCCTCGAGCAGTGAAGCACCTCTCCGGAGAAACCATACATCACCCAGGGTCAAACAGTCGTCTCCCTGGGTACACAAGCATCTCCCTGGGGAATCCAAGCACCTTCCTGGAGGACCCAAGATGTTCCTTGGGGCCCATAAGCATTTTCCCATGGCACACAAGCACCTCCTGGGGCACACGAGCACTTCCCTTGGCACCTCCATTATCTGCTTATGCATCACAATTACATCCAGGGTCACCCAAGCGTCTCACAGGGGCAACCAAGCAGCTCTCTAAGGCACTCAACAGCACAATTGGAGCACTCCAGCACCTGTCTGAAGCACACAAACTGCTCTCTGCAGTACCCAACTGCCTCCTGGGGCATCCAAGTGTCCCCCAGGGGAACTGAGCATCTTCCTGGAGAGCCAGCGCTCCCCAGGGCTCCAAAATGTCACCTGGTGAACACAAGTATCTCATTGACTAAGATTTTAGGCACCTCTCTTAGCATGCAACAGCTTCCATGGGCTGCAAAAACACCTGTCAGGGTCATTCAAGTATGTCCCTGTGGGCACCCAGGCATCTCCCCAGGGGACTCAATCACCAAATTGCAGGAACCAAGCATCTCCCCGAAGCCCACCAGCATCTCCCTGGAGCCAAGCATCACACAAAAAGCACCCAAACATCTCCCTGGAGCACCCAAAATCCTCCCTGGAGAAACAAAGCTTTACCCTTGTGGTGTACTTGCCTGAAGTAACTAGGAAAATAAAACTAACATTCACATTTTTAAGAAAAAGGTACAGCATTGAAGAGGCTTTCAGGGTAGGGCATAACTGCATTACCTCAGCATTCCCTAGGCTCCCAACCTGAGATGCTATCGCGCTGGGGAAACTTGGCGTGCTAGCACTAAGGAACAGCACGGAGCATAGAGTGGAGTGGAGACACCACGGCTAGGCTCTGTAACCAGGTGGGGACTCAATTTATCTTGTGCACAAAGCTGCACTTTTTGCCACCCTGAGCCAAGGACCTGTCATGTTTTGACAAATGCTGTACCCTAGTGTACTTTTGGCTCATTATAATATCATTATAATACCAAAACACACCTCCATCCCAAAAGCTACCTGCCTCCAAGGTGCGACCACCCCTCACTGAGCATGCGCCCTGAGTTTCTTGGAGACTATTACTTTAAACGAAGACGGGAGAACTTCTCACCAATCATAACTAAGATATGCTTGACTAGAGCCACTCAAGCTCCACCTAAAAGATAGAAAATAATATTAATTGGCCCAAGACAGAGGGGATGGCAGGGAAGATACAACCGTCAGGGGAGATACCATCCCAAGGAAATACAACATCCTTAGGACCTCCTGACTCCTGGGATCAGTTGACGGGCTGAGCCTCTCTTCCCCCCTCATTGGGACGCCTTTGGGTGAGATCTGAATACTTGCTTACAAATCTCTCTAGAGTCTTTGTTCCTTTTAACGCGTTTATTTCTAGGCTGCACATCTGTAACACCTGTAACACCTGTAACACCTGTGTATTTCATGCATGATAGCTTGCTTTTGCAGACAGTCACTATCGCCAGCAATAAAGAACCTGATTATCTGTTGCTGTAATAAACCATATTTGATTGCACTGTGATAGCTCTCATTAAGTGCAACTAGGGTAAGAGTGGTTATCCGTGATAGTTCAGTGTTCTGAATCCAACCAGACCCCCAGACAGTTAATGTGTTGTCGGTGAATGTCTGACTGGAACCCCAGATGGTTAACGTGTTGTTGGTGAATGTCCGACTGGTTCAGTACCCTGAATCCGACCGGGCCCGTAATGCTTAATCAGCTACACCCCTTAACGCGACAACCCTGAATCAAACAAGCATCTCCCTTGGGCACGCAAGCACATCTCCTAGGGTACACAAGTGTCTCCAAATAGCACTCAAGCATTTCTATGCAGACACCAGGAAACTTTCAGGATCACAAATCCATCTTCCTGGGACGTCCAAGAAGCTCCCTGCATCACCCAGATGTCTCCTTGGAGAAACCAAGCATCTCCCTGCGCACCCAGGGAGCATCTGGGCAGAGCAGCCAAGAAGCCCAGGGAGCACCCAGATTGTTCTTGGGATAGCCAAGAACCTCCATGGAGCAAGAAAGCATCTCCTGAGGCACCCAGGCACCTCAGGGGTGCACAAAAGTGTCTCCAGCACGCACACCAGCATGTGTTTTGAGAACACCAGCATCTCACTGGGGAATGGTCCATGGAGCACCCAGCACACAAGTATGATCTCAGGGAACACAAGCAATGTCAGGAATGCAGCACCCAGGCACCCCCTTGGAACACAGGCATCCCCCTGGAGCAGAGGAATGTCCGAGGCTGAGCAGGGCCAGAGTTCCGCTGCAGCCTAAGCAGGGGCTGGAGCTCAGCAGCTGCTTGAGCAGGGGCTGTCTTTGAGCAGCCCCACAGCACAACAGGAACCAAGAAATGTTGTTGTAGACCTTCCTCCTAAGTGTGATATGAAGGTTATTGGGTGTCCTGGGAAGATATTTGGGCATCTTGGGGAGACGCTTGGTTGCTCCGGGAAGAGGCATGGGTTCTCCAGGGATACATTTTGATGTCAGGGAAGGTGTTTGGTTGCCCCGAGCAAGACAGTTGGATGCTCCAGGAAGGTGCTGGATTCCCAGGGGAATTGCTTGTCTGCTCCAAGAAGATGGGTGTTGTGCCCAGGAAGGTGCTTACACGTTCCACCGAGATGCTTAGAACCTGCAGGGAGATGCTTGAGGGACCAGGGGAGAACCTTGGGTGCAGGAGGGATATTCTTATGTGCCCTGGGGAGGGAGGTGCTTGTGTGCCCTGGGAATGTCCTTGGGCTCCCTAGGAAGATGCTCTTATTCCCCCTTGGGTGCCCCAGGAGGTGCTTGAGTAATGCAGAGAGCAGTTTGTGTCCTACAGGGACGTGCTGGAGTGCTGTTGAGTTCCCTGGGCTGGTGCTTGTTTGCCCTGTTGAGATGCTTGGGTGCTCCCAGGAGGTGGCTGATTGCTCCAGACTGGCGCTGGAGTGCTTGGCGGAGAGGTATGTTTCCTCAGGTGAGAAGCATTGGTTTACTGGGGACATGTTTGTGTACCCCTGGGAGGAGCTTGTGAACAACAGGGAGCTGCTGGGGGTCCCTAGGCAGGTGCTTGGATGCCCCTGGAGTTGCTTGTGTACCCTGGGGAGATGCTGTGGTGCATGAAGGAGATGCTTGGGTGCTCCAGAGACATGCCTGGGTGCCCACGTGTTGTGCTTTGTTGCACCAAATCAATGGAAATTTGAGTGCTCTGGGAATGTTCTTGAGTGCCTCTGGGAGAAGACTTTGGGATCCAGGAAGGGGCTCGGATGCCCTGAGGAGATGCCAGCATGCCCTGGGAAAATGCTTGGGTAGCCCAGGAAGATCCTTGGTCTTCAAGAGAGGTGCCTGGGCTCCCCAGGGAGATGTTGGGCTGTTCCAGGGAGGTGAATGGTTTCTCCAGGGAAGTGCTGGCTTCCATCCAGGAGATAATTGTGTGCTACAAGGATGTTCTTGGGTGCGTCATGGAGATGGCTGTGTGCCCATGAGTGATGCTACTGTTCCCCAGAGAGGTGCTCTGTTCCTCCAAGAAAGTTTTGGGGTGAAACGGGGGAGGTACATTGCCCTGGGTCAAACAATCATCTCCCTGGGTACAAAAACATCTCCCTGGAGAAAACAAGCACCTTCCTGGAGGACCAAGGAGTTCCTCAAGGTCTGTAAGCATTTTCCCATGGCACACAAGCACCTCTCTGGGGACCACCAGTACCTTCCTATGGTTCACAAGCACCCCTCTGGAGCAACCAAGCATCTCACAGGGACAGACAAGCACCTCCCTAAGGCACTGAAAAGCACATTTTGTGCACTCCAGCACCTCCCTGGAGGTGCACAAACCACCCTCTGCAGTACTCAAACATCTCATGGGGCGTTCACGTGACCCCAGAGGAATAGAGCATCTTCCTAAGAAGCCCAAAGATATTCTCAGGGGACCCAAGCTGCTTCTTCCCAGGGCATATAAGCATAACCCTGGGGCACAGGAAAAGCCTCCCCGGAGCACATACCTTTCTTCCCTCATAATAAAATGTTCTGCCCCTGTCACCCAAGCATCTCCCTGCGGCACAGAAGCACCTCCCTGGAACACCCAAGCACCTCACTGGAGCACTCAACAATCTCCCCACTGCACTCCTACATCTCAGTGGAGAACCCACGCATCTCCCATCTCCCCAGGGCTCCAAAACACCACCTGGGGCACACAAAGCTCTCACTGCAGATGGGAAGCACCTCCCTTGGCACCCAAGAGCTTCCGTGGGGTGCACAAGCACCTACCAGGGTCATTCAAGTACGACCATGAGGCACCCAGGCATCTCCCCAGGGGACACCAGCATTTTAGTGGGGCACTCATGAATTCCCTCTTAGCACTCAAGCATCTCACTCCAGATGCACTGACAAATTCTCCCAGACAACTGAAGAGTTGTTTACAAAAGTCAAGACCCTAACAAGAGCACTGAAACATCTCCCCAGGGCACAAAGGAACATCCTTCAAGCACCCAAATACCTCAAGCGTTTCCCCAGAGAATGTAAGCAGCTATACTGAGGAACAAATGAGGACTTGAGGACTCCACTATCAGTCCAGGGCACACAAGCACCTTTGGGGAAAAGAAGGCACCACCCTGGAGCACCCAAGCAGTTTATTGCAGCACCTGACTGTCTCCCTGGACACAAAAGGTTCTCCGTGGAGCACTCAGTCTTTAAGAACCAGGCTCCTGCCCTGGAGCATTCAAGCACCTCTGGGTGAACACAAGCACCTCTTTGGGCACCTAAGCATGTCCCCTGGAAAATCATGCTCCTCCTGATGTACTCAGACATTTCCCCAGGGATACTTAGTTCCTTGCTGACTCACCAAGCATCTCCCTGGAACACCCAAGGTCCACACTGGAGAAAGTTAGAATGGCCGTGGGGTCAACAAGCACCTCCATGGATGAGAGAATCAGACAAGTGTGGAGATGCTTGAGTTCCCTGGGAAATTCCTGCCTGCCTACGTGAGATGATTGTGGCACACAAGGAATTGCTAGAGCCTGCAGCAACCAAGCACCTCCAGGGGTCACAAAAGAAACACTCATGGGCACCCCACCATCTCCACAGGGCATGCATGAACATCCTTGGAGCTCCCAAGCACCTCCCTACAGCCATCAAATACCTCCCAGGAGAAGCCACACATCTTCCTGGGATAGCCAAGGATCTGCCTGGGTCACCCTCGAACCTCCATGGACTCCCTAAGCCCCTCAGCTGGGCACAACACATGTCTCTGGGGCACTCAGGCATCTCTTTGGATCATGCAAGCTTATGCAAAAGGTAGACAAGCATCTCCCAGGAGAAGCCAAGGACCTCCTTGGGGGTAACCAGGCATTTCCACAGGGCACCCAATCATCTTCCCAAGGGAAACAAGCACCTCGCTTGAGGCACCAAGCACCCCTGCACAACAAGCATCTCCCTGGAGAAATAAGTATTTCCCCCAGACACATCCCCATCGAGTACCCAGGCACCTTCCTGCAGCACCCAAACATCTCCCCGCGACATCCAAGCACCTCCCTGGAACACACAAGCAACATTTTTGAAACACCTAAGCATATCACTGGGGGACTTAGACTTCCTCTAAGCTCGGGATCAGTACATCCTGACCAGAGAGAGGTCAAGCAAGCTGTGTGGTAGACCTGTGTTGTGTTCACTTCCCCACATGCTGTTTCTTTCTTTATCATTTGGCACAAATGACCAGGTTTGGCACCCATCACTGCCCCCCCTACATCATCTCTTGGTGCATTGGAAAAGGTCCTTGACCAGATGAAATGGAAGGAGCAGGTCCTCTGCTTCAGCATACCTTTACACAAAATATCCAGGAGGATTTGGGAGCTTCTTGAAAACATCTTGATGGAATGGGAGACAGGGGAGCCCTGCAGGACCTCATGTTATAAACCAAGATGAGGTGCTCAGGAGTGTAAAAGGCAGGGATGAGAAGACAGAGGTGAGGCTACTGAGAGAGGGGACCAAGGCAAAGCAGAGGCCTTGAGGTGAGCAAACTTGGGCCTGTTGGTGGGCCTGCGTGGAGGAATCCAATGGAATATGGCCTTGCAGAGAGGAGTGGTACAAGGAGCAGCTTAATGCTTGAGGATCTTCTCTTTGAACCCAAGTGCTGTCCACCCAGACACAAATGAAGTCAAGAAAAAGTGGCAGGAGCCTGTCACGGATGAGGAAGGAGCTACTAACCAAAACCAGAGAGAAGAAGGAAGCAGTTAAACCACTGCATCTGGGTGCCTTCCATTATCATTGATGCTGACAGAGGTTCAGTGATTCAGTGTGGGAGATTTCCATTGGAAGTTATCTGCTCAGGGAACGTGAGGGGATCTTGGGCCCTGCTCCTGGCTTTACACAGGGTTCATGACCAGCTGCTGGAAGAATCCACATTGCATGTGTGTCTGTAGAGATATATATTTCCCCAGAAAATACCCTAGCATACAAAGAGCCCAACACATGTTGCCTCTGGTCCTGGCTTTGCTTGCTTCATAGTGTCATTGGGTGTTTCAGAGATGGTTCTCATGGTAATTGCCTGGGTAGGAAATTCCACTTAAGAAGTACCTCCCTTAGTGCCTCTGGAGTCCTAACACTCCTCACACTGTTATCTTGTGAGAGTCACCACCATCAGGGTGAGCCATCTGCACCTGACCATGAACAGCTGACAAAAGGGAGCTTCAGGGCAGGGGAGCCTTGGGAATCTCCAGCCTTTAGCTGACAGAAACCCCCTGAACATGGCAAGGAGCTGTGGCCAGTGCTGCACGTGGGGCAGAATACCTGCATCCATCAGGGTAGGGTTGGACGTGAGCAGCTGAGGGGGGACCCTGAGGAGAAGTGCCTGGGTGCTACGAGGACACCATAGGAGCCAGTGGGACATGCTGACAGGGAGGAAGGCCGGCTCCTTACGGGGCTGCACTAGAGGCAGCGGGGGCCACCCAGGCCACTTGGGTTATCATCCTCCTCGACTCAGTGCTGCTGTGGCTACCTCTGGAGCAGTTTGTCCCAGGGTGTGGCTCCAGGTTTTGGAGGAGTGCAGAGGAACTCAAGAGAGTGGAGGGGAGGTCTGCCAGGCTTCAGTGGTCGAAGTTCTCCATCTGTGTGGGGAGGTTGAGAGACCTGGGCTTCTTTGGCCCTGTGGCATGGAGGCAGTAGAGGAGTAGACTGAAACTGGTTTCAGAGCACGTGGAGCTTTTCTTTCTAGTGGGAAAGAGTATAAGAAATATCAAGTGCATCAAGTGCAGCTTGGGGCACTGAGATTGGGTCTGAGGAGAAATCTTTTTTTTTGCACCTGTGGTGCTACAGGTCCCCCAGAAAAATTCTGGATAACCCCTTGGCTTTGTATTTCATGGAATTCCCAGGGCAGATGCAGAGACATCAGTCAAGGCAGGGAGGTGCTCAGGTGAGAGCAAGGTGGGGAAGCAAGGTAGATGTCAGAGGCCAGCAAGGAAGGAAAAAGTTGCACATGCATGGGATACCATAGAAGACCCTGTGGTGGTTATGGTCAGGGATATTTTGCAAGGTTGAAAGCCTTCAACAGAGCTAACAGCTTTGTGTGCTGGGCTCTGGCTTTAGTCTCTGTCATGGAGGCCTATGAGGAGACACCTTCTCCTTACAGCATCACAGTTTCATTGCCTCCTCATCCTCCTTGGGGAGCCTAGGAGATGTCCTCCTGTAGCCTTGTGCTTGGCATTGCCCATCCCCATATTGCACTGACCCAGGAAGAGCCCTAAACCCCACTGGAGGGACAGGATCTCCCTTCCCAGGGGCTGGAGTCAGGGTCTGACTGGCTCACATCAAGGTTTCCTCAGCCTCAGGTCCACGTTTCCTTGGCCTTGGTCTCCCTGTAATCACTGCCTGCACTTTTCTGCTCTAACAAGGCCATGGGGAGACTTTGTCAGTAATGTCCCTCAGTGGAATCATTAAGGCTGTGAGAGGCTTTGGAGTTTGCATCAGACTTGGACTACTTGAAAAGCTGCTTCAGCCACTTAGCTCCTCTGCCAGGGGCAGCAGGGCTGGGGGCACTGCCTGCAGCTGGCATGGGGGAAGGAGAGAGAAGTGGGAGAGAGGTTCAGGGCAGCCTGGGGGGGAAGGCAGAGGAGAGCTGGCAGGGAGAGAAATCATCAGAGCCACCTCCCCACGGTAGGTCTCTGGGTACAGGGCAATGCTTCGGCATGCCCTGCCAGGCTCTCCTGGAGCTGGCACAGCCCTCAGCCGATGGGAGCTGTCAGGAGTACAGTCAGTGTTGGAGTTGAAGGGCATGCAGGGCTTGTGTGCTGCAGGGTCAGCGTGCAGGGCCCGAGGGCTCCCTTCTCTTGGGGCTGGCTGCAGGCTGTGCAGCCAGGGGTGCAGGCAGGGGTGCCCAGGGCTGTGGTGCAGAGCAGGGTCCCTGCTGTGCCCCAGGGGCTGTGTGCCAGGGCAGGGCCTCTGCTGCCTGCCAGGCTCAGCACTCAGCCTGGCCAGGGAGCTGCCCAGGGGCTGCGGGGAGAAGCTGCGGGTGGAAGGAGCTCCCCCGGCATGGCAGGGCAGGGTCCTGCTGCTGCCCAGAGCCTGCTGCCAGGGACAGGCTGCTCACAGCCCCACACCTCCCCAGGGCACTGCACAGCAGAACTGCAAGGCAAGACCTACCTGAAGGCAGTGCACCTTCTACAATCTCTGCTTCCATTTTCCTACCTGTGTTGTGAGTGAGAGGGATGGTAATGGAGCTGTAGTATCTGTATAAGAAACTAAGGCTCCTGGAGCATTGCTGCTGCTCTGAGGCACCTCACACACCTTAGCCTACAGACAGTACCAACATCAGCTTTGTTGTTTTTTGAGGAATTATTTGACCTTCTCCTCATGACCTGCAAACTGGGAGATGTCCCTGGCCAGCAGACTTCTCAGATCACTCCAGGTTCCCTTCTAAGTGTTGCTGCAGACCAGGGCTGACTGCCGCAGAGCTCACAGCAGAGCACCCTGCTTGTTGTGGCACCCTCAGAGCAACAACCAGACATAAGACAAGGAGCAGCAGAAAGATCCTCCTGAAATGAATGAGGCAGTGTTTTGCTTTGTGGGGTGTTTCTTGAGATATGTAGTGGTCCAAAAGAAGTCCTTAAATTTTGCACTGTCATTTCTTCCTTTTGTCAGGCTCCCTTGCCCAAAGGTAGGAAATGTGTAACAGCAGCTCCATCACTGAGTTCCTCCTGCTGGCATTTGCAGACACACGGGAGCTGCAGCTCTTACAGTTCTGGCTCTTCCTGGGCATCTACCTGGCTGCCCTCCTGGGCAACGGCCTCATCATCACAGCCGTAGCCTGCGACCACCGCCTTCACACCCCCATGTACTTCTTCCTCCTCAACCTCGCCCTCCTCGACCTGGGTGGCATCTCCACCTCTGTTCCCAAAGCCATGGCCAATGCCCTCTGGAACATGAGGACCATTTCCTATGCAGGATGTGTGGCACAGCTCTTTCTGCTACTCTTTTTCCTTCTAGCAGAGTTTTCTCTTCTCGCCATCATGGCCTATGATCGCTACGTTGCCATCTGCCAGCCCCTGCACTACGGGACCCTCCTGGGCAGCAGAGCCTGTGCCACCATGGCAGCAGCTGCCTGGGGCAGTGGCTTTCTCAACGCTGTGCTGCACACTGCCAATACATTTTCAATACCTCTTGACCAAAGCAATGCCCGGGACCTCTTCTGTGAAATCCCCCAGATCCTCAAGCTCTCCTGCTCAGACTCCTACATAAGGGAAGCTGGGATGATTGTGCTTACTGCTTTTCTAATGTTGGGGTGTTTTATTTTCATTGCTCTGTCCTATGTGCAGATCTGCAGAGTTGTGCTGAGGCTCCCCTCACTGCAAGGACGGCACAAAGCCTTTTCCACGTGCCTCCCTCACCTGATCATTGTCTCACTGTTTGTCAGCACAGTCATGTTTGCTCACCTGAAGCCCCCCTCCATCTCTTCTCCTTCCCTGGACCTGGCGCTGGCAGTTCTGTACTCGGTGGTGCCTCCAGCAGTGAACCCCCTCATCTACAGCATGAGGAACCAGGACCTCAAGGATGTAATGTGGAAACTGATGACTGGGTGTATTTCATAAGCCATAAGCTTACTGCATTTTTCTGAAAATTGCTCATAATGTTACTCATGATAGGCCAAGCCTGGTTTCTATTCTTGTCTTGCGGTATTTTTTTCCCAGTTTATTAGAATTGTTGTTTACCATTAAACCTCACTATTCATTGTGCCTGTGTATTTAAACCCATTTCACCCAATTATAATGACTCTCACTCACCAAGGTGATTGGCTCCAGGGCAGACACCTTCTGCATAGGAGCAGGGGAACTGCGGTGTGCAGGGGTTTCCCTTCAGTACTGCCCCCCTCTGTAGTTTGAAGACAGCCCTTCAGGAGCCAATTGGGAGACCCTAGGGAGCATGAGCAACCAGAAATGCTGTGCACAGAGCAGGCAAACAAGACATTAGGTACCAGTCAGGGCATGTTGTGGCAGTCTGTGTGGCAGTTCATGCAGGCAGGGTGCTGCAGTGAGTTCCTGTGACAGACCGCTCAGGGCAAACAGCAGAAGGCCACCTCCACACTTTCCAGAAAGGAGGTGGGGACCCAAACTGAACTTCCAAAAAAGTACACAGCTGTCCAGGTGTCAGGCTGCAGGGAGTGCCAAAGCTTTACACCACCGTTGGACAGCTGCAGAGACAGCAATTGCGTAAGATATGAGCAGGTGGAAGACCTGCTCTGCATGGTAGCTGAGCTATGAAAAGAGGTTATAAAACTTATGAACATCTAGGATTCAGAGAGGGAGATAGACTGTTGATGCCTAACTCTGGCCTCTGTGGAACAAGAACAGGCACCAGGAATTTCCCAACTCAAAGGGAATGAAGTATCCATCCCTCAGCAGACACAAGGCAGAAGGATATGAATGAAAGGAAACAAGTCCAGGCTCGAGGTGGCTGGTAAAATCCTCCTTCACCCATATCACCCTATCAGGTAGACCTGAACAACAGATATAAGGCCCTGGAGGCTAAAAGGCAATCGATGGATGGAGAAGGCTACAATCCCCCTCCACCAGATATATTGCTAGGGTTGGAAAGGCCAACCCCCTCTATAGTGACCACAGACAGGAGGAAGAAAAGGAGAGTTTTAGTTGTGGGTGATTCAACAATCAACGAAACAGAGGGTCCAATATGTAGAAGGTACCCTCCTCTAAGGGAAGTCTGCTGCCTTCCTGGGGCCTGGGTTAAGGACATCACAAGGAGATGACAAGGAGACATCATTAGGAGATGACAACACCAATGAATTATTCTTTGCAGAACTAAGAGATGCCTCGAGATCAACTCCCCTTGTCCTTATGGGGGACTTCAACTTGCGAGACGTCAACTGGGATCACCACATGGCTGACACGAGTAAGTCCAGGAGGTTCATAAAGCACCTAGATGATAACTTCTTGGTTCAGGTGCTAAGGGAACCAACTAGGAAAGGTGCCCTCCTTGATCTGTTGCTGGAAAACAGAGAGGGTCTTGTGGGAGACGTGGCAATTGGCGGCTGTCTCGGTCATAGTGACCATGAAGTAGTTGAGTTTAGAATTTATGGTGAGAGAAGGAAAACTGCCACCAAAACTTCAGCCCTGGATATGGGGAAAGCAGACTTGAGGCTGCTCAGGGAACTAGTCAGCAAGGTCCCCTGGGAAGGTGCTTTTGAAGGTATAGGTGTCCATCAGTGCTGGTCAGTCTTTAAGCACTGCCTCCTAAAAGCACAAGATCAGGTGATTCCAAAATATCAGAAGGCAGGTAGGCAGGGCAGAAAGCTGGCCTGGCTGACCAGGGATCTTCTACTGGAGCTTAGACAGAAAAAGAAAGTGTACGGCTGCTGGAAGGAGGGTCAGGTGACGAGGAAGGAATACAGGGACACTGTTCGTGTTTGTAGGGAGAAAATTCATGGGGCCAAAGCCCAACTAGAGTTGACGTTGGCCATGTCTGTGAGAGATGATAAATAAGGGTTTTTTAGATATTTTAATAGAAAAATGAGAACCAAAGAAAACATAGGTCCGCTGCTTGACGGGGAAGGTCTCCTCACAGACAATGACATAGGCAAAGCAGAGACGTTTAATGCCTTCTTCACCTCTGTCTTCAATGCTGATGATGGGCTTCAGGACCCTGGGTGCCCTGAGCAGGTGGACCAAGACGGTGGGAATGACAAACTCCCAACCAACCCTGAAAGTGTGCAGGATTTGTTGCTCCACCTGGATCCATACAAGTCCATGGGTCCAGATGGGATTCATCTCAGGGTGCTTAAAGAGCTGGCTGATGTCATCACGGGACCTCTCTCAATTATTTTTTAATGATCTTGGGAATCTGGAGAGGTCCCAGTAGACTGGAAGCTGGCAAATGTTGTCCCAATTTTCACGAAGGGTAAGAAAGAAGACCGTAGCAATTACAGGCCTGTCAGTCTCACGTCAGTGCCTGGTAAAATTATGGAGAAGAAGTTACATGGTCTAAACTTTTGGGTAGACTTGTGCAGTGCCAGGAGTTGGACTTGATGATCTTTATGGGTCCCTTCCAACTCGGGATATTCTATGATACTGTGATTCTATGAGACTTCCCAGCTTGGTTCAACCCTCAGACTATTACAGATTGCTCGTCCTACATCTGGAAGGAGAAGAAATGGCAATGCATAATCTGCGAGCAATCAAAGGGACTTCAAGGGTTTGGGATCAGGAACTCGGGTGTGCAGGTCATCTTATGCTCAACTGCCCCTGATACTTTCTTGCCCTTTTTGTACCAATTTTCAAAAAGGCCAAAAAAAAAAAGACCCTAGCAACTACAGGCCTGTCATTCTCACGTCAGTGCCTGGTAAACTGGTAAACAGCCCAGAGAAAGCAGTCTAGGAGGTTTCTGGAGGGCATGGAAGATAGCTTCCTGACACAGCTGGTTAGTGAGCCTACCAGGGGTGGCACCCCGCTAGACCTTCTCTTCACAAACAGAGAAGGACTGGTGGAGGATGTGATTGTCGGGAGCGGTCTTGGGCAGAGTGACCACGAAATGGTGGAGTTCTCTATTCTTGGCGAGGCCAGGAAGGGGACCAGTAAAACCGCTGTATTGGACTTCCGGAGGGCTGACTTTGTGCTGCTGAGGACACTGGTTGGTAGAGTCCCTTGGGAGGTGGTTCTGAAGGGCAGAGGAGTCCAGGAAGGCTGGGCGCTCTTCAAGAAGGAAATCTTAATGGCACAGGAACGGTCTGTCCCCACGTGCCCAAAGACGAGCTGGCGGGGAAGAAGACCAGCCTGGCTCAACAGAGAATTGTGGCTTGAGCTTAGGAGAAAAAAGAGGGTTTATAATCTTTGGAAAAGTGGACAGGCCACTAGGGAGGACTATAAGGATATTGAGAGGCTGTGCAGGGACAAAATTAGAAAGGCCAAAGCTCATCTGGAGCTCAATCTGGCTACTGCCGTTAAAGACAACAAAAAATGTTTTTTTAAATACATCAACACAAAAAGGAGGACTAAGGAGAATCTCCATCCTTTCCTGGATGCGAGGGGAAACTTAGTTACAAGAGATGAGGAAAAGGCGGAGGTGCTCAATGCCTTCTTTGCCTCAGTCTTTAGCGGCAATACCGGTTGTTCTCTGGATACTCAGTACCCTGAGCTGGTGGAAGGGGATGGGGAGCAGGATGTGGCCCTCACTATCCACGAAGAACTGGTTAGTGACCTGGTACGGCACTTGGATGTGCACAAGTCGATGTGGCCGGATGGGATCCACCCAAGGGTACTGAGGGAACTGGCAGAGGAGCTGGCCAAGCCACTTACCATTATTTATCAACAGTCCCAGCTATCGGGGGAGGTCCCAGTTGACTGGCAGCTAGCCAATGTGATGCCCATCTACAAGAAGGGCCGGAGGGCAGACCCGGGAAACTACAGGCCTGTCAGTTTGACCTCAGTGCCAGGGAATCTCATGGAGCAGATTCTCTTGAGAGTCATCACGCAGCACTTGCAGGGCAAGCAGGCGATCAGGCCCAGTCAACATGGGTTTATGAAAGGAAAGTCCTGCTTGACAAACCTGATCTCCTCTTATGACAAAGTGACGTGCTGGGTGGATGAGGGAAAGGCTGTGGATGTGGTCTACCTTGACTTCAGCAAGGCTTTTGACACCGTTTCCCACAGCATTCTCCTCAAGAAACTGGCTGCTCTTGGCTTGGACTGGCGCACGCTTCGTTGGGTTAGAAACTGGCTGGATAGCCGAGTCCAAAGAGTCGTGGTGAATGGAGTCAAGTCCAGCTGGAGGCCTTGGTGATGGAACAGGTCATCTTGAATGCAATCATAGCATATGCAGAACAACATGGGAATCAGGCCCAGTCAGCATGGGTTCATGAAAGTCAAGTCCTGCCTGACCAACCTCATCTCCTTCTATGACTGGGTGATCCTCCTGGTGGATGAGGGGATGGCTATTGACTTAGTCTACCTAGACTTCAGCAAGGCCTTTGACATGGTCTCCCACAGGATTCTCCTGGAGAAGCTGGAGGCCCATGGCTTGGACAGGTACACGCTTTTCTGGGTTAAAACCTGGCTGGATGGCCAGGCCCAGAGAGCAGTGGTGAACAGAGTGAAATCCAGCTGGTGACCAGTCACCAGTGGTGTTCCTCAGAGGTTGGTGTTGGGGAGCATCTTCTTTAATATCTTTATTGATGATTTGGACAAGGGAATTGAGTGCACCCTTGGTAAGTTTGCAGATGACACCAAGCCAGGGGACAATGTTGATCCAACAGAGGAAGGTCCTGCAGAACAACCTGGACAGGTCAGATTGATGGGCAGAGGAACAAGGGGTTGAGGTTCAACATGGCTAAGTGCTGGGTCCTGCAATTCGGCTACAACCCCATGCAGCACTACCGTCTGTGCAGAGGGAAGGGATCTAGGAGTGTTGGTCAACAGTTACCTGAACATGAGCCGGCAGTGTGCCCAGGTGGCCAAGAAGGTCAATGGCATTATGGCTATTTTCAGCAGTAGTGTAACCAGAAGGACCAGGTGAAGGATTGTCCCCCTGTACTCTGCTCTGGTGAGGCCACGCCTCAAGTACTGAGTACCTCTTGCTCTGGCCTGGGCAGAGGGGCTGGCCCAGAGGGGCACAGGCGCCCTGTGCTAGGGCTCTGTTGGACCTGGCAGCAGGGATGCCGGCATCTCACAGACCTCCATTTCCTGGTGCCATGGCTGACCCTAGACCTGGGACTGCTAGGGAGGCTGAGTAGCCTTTGTCCCAGCCTTGCAAGGGGCGGCGTAATGGTGGCCATGCCCTGAGCTCCGCAGCAGCCTGTGGCAAGGCAACCATGAGTGTGGCAGCCACAATCCCTGCCTGTCCGCCTCCTGCCACGCTCCGTCTGTCGGCTGCAGCAGAGGGGACTCCCAGCCAGCCCCTGGCTGGGCTCTACCACCTGCCTCTCCAGTGCCATCCCTGCTGCCTTGGGGTGCTCTGTGATGTGCTGGGTGGCCTCACGAGGCCTGCCGGCCAGTACATCTCCTGCAGGGCAACCAGGCTGCACAGAGGCAGGGACTTCACCACCACCCTTCCAGCCCCCTCCCCTCCCCTCGGCCGCGGCCTTGTCTCTGCTGGCAGGAGCAGCCTGGGGAGGTGCTTCCTGGCCTCCCCTTGCCTCCTGCCAGCTGCTGCTCACTCAGGCTCCTGGCACAAACATGGCCGTGCACCAAAACCACCGCTCGTGCTGTCTTTGCTGCCTTGCTCTGCCCTCTTCCTCAAGTCCTCGTCTCTGCCGGGCCCCATGTTCCACAGCCAAAGGCATCCCTTTGGTGTCACCACCCTGGCCCCTGCCCTGCAGGACAGCAGAGACAGGGCAGGACAGGGTACACAGGGGCCTCAGAGATTCAATGAAGCAAACCCCAGAGCTGCATTCAGCTCTTGCACTTTGAACTAGACAGTGTCTGAAGGTGCCTATTCTGTGCTATTCAGGCAGATGCCCCGTGGCTGTTTCTCTCAGAATGAAGGGACCTCGGGACACTCTTTGCGCCACTGGCTTTCATGGCACCCCTAGGGATAGCTGATGGCTTTTGTGCTCACTCGTGTTCCTGTGCATACCATGTGCCTGCAGGTAGCAGCAGCAGCAAGGGATTTCAGGTCCCGTGTCTCCCCTGTACATGGACAGGCCCTGCTCTTCTCCTAAGCCACCCCATCTCCCAGGGAGCCTCTCCCAGGTGAGCCCATCTGTGCTGGCCTCGCCGGCCACTGCTGCAGCCCCTGGCCATGCTTCCCACAGCCCCAGCTGGTGGTGCTGCTCTGCAGAGCCAGGGGGCTGTGGTGCCCGGGGCACTTTGCAGGGCCGTGCTGGTCAGGCTGGGTGTCAGAGCCAGCTAGTGGGGGCCCTGCCACTGACCACATCCCCCAGCTGTGGCCATGGGGTGCTCAGAGGTGCCCAGCCTGGCAGAATGAGGAGCCTCTTTGGACTCTACATACAGGCACTGCCCTGCAGACACACAAATGGTCTCATAAAAAGCATGTCAGACAAGCAAGTCTATATAAGGTTCTTTATTTTGTTTATATTCACAAAGATTCCTCCTGCAGTGTAACCTCTGGGCTACTCTAGAAAGGTACGTACTGAAATGGGAGTGGGATGGTAATGACATTTTTTTGGGCAACATTAGCAGCACTGAAAGAACATTTAAATTCAAACAAACACACAAACAATCCTAACCTAAGCAAAATGAAACAGAGGGAATACAACAACAAAAGAACCACAAAAGCAACAGAAGACTGGTAGTCCTGTAATAAACCAGGTTACAAGTCATATGCAGAAGAGGTTGAGCAGATTGTCGTTTTTGAAACACGTCATCATCAATTTCCTGAGAGCCTCTTTAAGCTCCTGGTTCCTCATGCTGTAGATGAGGGGGTTCAATGCTGGAGGCACCACCGCGTATAGAACTGCCACCACCAGGTCCAGGAATGGGGAGGAGATGGAGGGGGGCTTCAGGTGGGCAAACATGATTGTGCAGAGAAACAGGGAGATAACAGTCAAGTGAGGGAGGCACGTGGAAGAGGCTTTGTGCCGTCCCTGCAGCAAGGGGATCTTCAGCACGACCCTGAAGATCTGCACATAGGACAGAGCAATGAAAACAAAACATCCAGAAGATAAACAGCCAGTGAGAACAAGAAGACCTACTTCCCTTAGGTAGGCATATGAGCAGGGGAGCTTGAGGATCTGAGCAAGTTCACAGAAGAACTGGTCCAGGGCATTGCCCTGGCAGAGAGGCAGTGAAAATGTATTGGCAGTGTGCAGTACAGCGTTGAGAAAGCCACTGCCCCAGGCAGCTGCTGCCATGGTGGCACAAGCTCTGCTGCCTAGGAGGGTCCCGTAGCGCAGGGGCTGGCAGTGGCAACATAGCGGTCATAGGACATGACGGTGAAGAGATAAAACTCAGCTCCAATGAAGAAGAAAAAGAGAAAGACCTGAGCAGCACATCCTGCGTAGGAAATGGCCCTGGTGTCCCAGAGGAAATTGGCCATAGCTTTGGGGAGGGTAGCGGAGATGTCACCCAGGTCGAGGAGGGCGAGGTTGAGGAGGAAGAAGTACATGGGGGTGTGGAGGCGGTGGTCGCAGGCTACGGCTGTGATGATGAGGCCGTTGCCCAGGAGGGCAGCCAGGTAGATACCCAGGAAGAGTGCAAAGTGCAGGAGCTGCAGCTCCCGTGTGTCTGTGAATGCCAGCAGCAGGAACTCGGTGATGGAGCTGCTGTCATTGGACATTTGGTGCCATTGGGCACAGGGACCTGTTCAAGGACAAAAAGGCAATGAGTACTTCCAATAGATTTCTCTGGGAAAAAAAGAAGCCTACTCCATCTTGTATCTAGCCCCCCAAAATCCTTGCCCTCTTTATGGAAGGGTTTTGGCAGATCCCTTTTGTAAGCTTTGGTCAATGCTGGCTGAAGGGGACACTGGGAATATGGGACTGCTATGGGAATGGAAGGAGTCCGTCCTGCCCTACATCAACAAGCAAATATGAACGTGTGTTCAGTTTTGGGCCCCTCGCTACAAGAAGGACATCGAGGTGCTTGAGCGGGTGCAGAGAAGGGCGACGAAGCTGGTGAGGGGCCTGGAGAACAAGTCCTACGAGGAGCGGCTGAGGGAGCTGGGCTTGTTCAGCCTGGAGAAGAGGAGGCTCAGGGGCGACCTTATTGCTCTTTACAGATACCTTAAAGGAGGCTGTAGAGAGGTGGGGGTTGGCCTGTTCTCCCACGTGCCTGGTGACAGGACGAGGGGGAATGGGCTTAAGTTGAGCCAGGGGAGTTT